>NC_068988.1:55114326-55116640 GCF_001194135.2 Octopus bimaculoides
CGGTTCTCGGGAGCGGCCATGAGAACGAGAATGGTTGATTTGTAGATATTGTTGTAACTTAGCAGTTCAGCCTTAGAGACCGAAAGAATAAGTATCAGATTTTTAAAAATAAGTACTAGAATCAATACATTCGACTAAAACTCTTTAAAGCGATGCATGGAGATAACATGGCCACAATCTATTGACTGAAACAAAAGATAAAAGATGAAAAATGTGACGAAGTAAATATCAGTTTTCCGATATATATATATTTTTTATATTGAACCACAAACAGTCCGAAGCCGATATAAAGCATCAATGGAGGTTTTTAAGCTTTAAAAATTTACTCTGTCACTATGTACGGGCATAACGTTGTGGATAAAGGTTTTGATTAATGCAGTGCAGCCACCTAGAGGGTTCTGAGTTCTAGTAGGCAAGGCATTAAAGTGAATCACAGGACACCTGCAGAAAGCTGGAGCGTACAACAGCCGAAGCGTAGTGAAAGCAACAATTGAAGATGAGGACAAAGTCTGACTAATGTAAGCAGTGTATATAATATAAATTCCTCATCTGAGAAAGACAGAATTAAACAACAACCACATATCACTGTCATGACCTTACGCCATCTCTTATACAAATCACTTCACTGGTGTCCTCAAGTGCAGAAGTGATCGCGTATGCACTAGATTGATCAGCCAACGAAGAAACCTCTCAGTGGTCATTCGGCCCTATAATTCACACCTCAATGTCTTAAAGGAAAAGGGGAAAGACATTGTAAAATGAAACCCTAGATCAGTAATTCAAAACCACTTTTTTACCTATGGAAGGCCTTTGGTTTCTATTTTACTATAGTAGAGCCTCATAGCCATTCGATGTTTGCAAAATGTCCCATTATTTTTTTATTGTTAAATATTATTAGGAATTTTTAAAAAGAAATTGTTAAAATATTTTGTATTTTGTATATATGCTTAATTCATCGAACCCGAAAGGATGAAAGGCAAAGTCGACCTCGGCGGAATTTGAACTCAGGACGTGAAGACGGACGAAATGGCGCTAAACCAATTTATTGCACATACGCTTTAACAACAAAATCTTATATGGACTCCCAAGGGTCCATAATAGTAGTAGTAGTAGTAGTAGTAGTAGTAGTAGTAGTAGCAGCAGCAGCAGCAGTAGTAGTAGTAGTAGTAGTAGTAGTAGTAGACAAAGAGAATAGAAAGTGCCGGGTAATTGACTTTACAGTTCAAAATGATATAGAAAAAATAGCAAAGTACCAGGACCTAGCCATTGAATTGCAGAGACTATGGAAAGTACGGGTAAAATGTATCCCAGTAGTTATAAGTGCATTGGGAAATATCCCTAAAAATCTGAACAGATGGATAGAGGAAATAGGCATAAAACTCAGTTTAATACAGTTCCAGAAAACAAAGTTATTAGGGACAGCTAGGATACTTAGGAGGGTTCTTGACATCTAAGGTTACTTGTAGCCCGATGTTAAGAATTTTTCTTTTCCAACAGTGACGCCATGACAATGCGTCAAGAATGATCCATTGAGATCTCTGTGGAAATCACAGCCTACAAAGAGGAAAGTCGTGGTATGAGAAAACCCCAGGAGTCACGAGAATGAGAATTGCAAAATCTTGTGGGAAGCAACGATTCAGTGTGATCACCTGACCAGGTATCGGAAACCAGACAATGTTGTGGTGAGTAAAAAAACAAACAAAGAATATGCATGATAATTGACATAGCATGCCCCGGTGACAACAGGATCAATGTGAAAGAAGAAGAAAAATAAACAATTATGGCGATTTGAAGGAGAAAATATGAAGGTTGTGGTCAAACGTGATACCAACAGTAATTGGTGCACTTGGAAGGATCAACATTCAACTACTAACATACTGAAAAAGATTGGTGCAAGTGTGAAGGTAGAATACCTACAAAAATCAGCATTGCTTGTAACTACAACAATTCTTCGCAAGTATGACCAGGGCCGGCTCACGCTACCGGCAACTCGAGCAGTCGCTCGGGGAACCATGTGCTTTTCAGCCTACATTTTCAGTTTTTTCTCCTTGTAAAAGTTTTAAAAAATTATACCTCTAGAGGCGCCAAAGTTCTGCTTGCGCGGGGCGCCAAGAACCCTAGGGCCGGTAAACAAGTGTCACTTTAGTCTGCTGGCTGTGGACAGCTGACACGTTCCATCATACTCAGCAAAATAAGCTGTGAGTTTCCATCACATAATAATAATAATAATAATAATAATAATAATAATAATAATAATAATAATAATAATAATAATAATAATAATAATAATAATCCTTTCTACTGGAAGCACAAG
>NC_068988.1:55116650-55117473 GCF_001194135.2 Octopus bimaculoides
ATAATAATAATCCTTTCTACTGGAAGCACAAGGCCTCAAATTTGGGAAAAAGGATTAAGTCGATTACATCGACTCCAGTGCGTAACTGGTACTTATTTAATCGACCCCGAAAGGATGAAAGTCAACCTCGGTGGTAAAAGAACTCGGAAGATTGGGCCTCTAACCAGGCCTTTCGCGAGATCCTTAAAGCTAGGAACTTTTTAGCACCCCTTGTACTTCATGTCAATGCAGTGACTATGCGCAGTAGTTATATCTCACTGTTGTGATCTTGCTCAGCGATCATAAATTACGACAGTGTCAATATATGGTGAATACATACTTGTACTGTAACAATATGAAATGACTACATCTCGTTGTAATAATACAGCTAAGATAAGCAAACAGGACATTAGGAATCCAAAAGAAAGAAATGTCATTTACTTATTTCTGTCATTGGATTGCAGCCATGTAGGAGCACACTTTTAAAGATTTAGTCGAACAAATTGCGTACCTTTTTAAGTGCTACGTATTCTATTGCTCTCTTGTGCCAAACCACTAATGTTATGGGGATGTAAACAAACCAGCATCAGTTGTAAAGAGGCGGGAAAGGAAAAACACAAACACATACATACACCTAGCCATCCAGCCATCCATACTTACATACAAGCATGCAAGCATGCATACATACATACATACATACATACATACATAAGTACATACATACATATATACATACACACACAGACATACATACGACAGACTTCCACACAGTTTCTGTCTACCAAATCCACTCACAAGACACTGGTCGCCCCAGGACTTTTGTAAATGACACTTTCCCAACACA
>NC_068988.1:55117766-55120397 GCF_001194135.2 Octopus bimaculoides
AGTCAACCTCGGCGGAATTTGAACTCAGAAAGTAAAGACGGGCGAAATGCCGCTAAGCATTTTGCCCGGCGTGCTAACGTTTCTTCCAGCCTTATCGTCCTGTAGAATATTATCTCCTGGTCCTTACGTGTTTTTATCAGTCAAGTCTCTATGTGAGGATAACTACCCCTCTTCTTCCTTTCGCCCCCATTCTCAGAGATCTTCAAAAGGATCAGATATGTTGCCTTTTCTGCTCTTACTAAGCCATGTAAAACAAAACAAAAACAAAACAAGAAAAATGAACGAAATGTTTTACTAACCTGAGTAAGTCTAACATTACATCCAAAATGTTGACTTTTGGAACTGCTTGCTTCTCAACGGTCATATTGATGCCAAATTGGCCTGGTTGAATGGTAAGTGCTAGAATGACTCCAGTCATTAACGCTATAAACGACGTGACAGAATAATAAAATAATGTACGTAGACAGATGCGGCGTGTCAGCCCCCTGTCGAGCGATGCAAGGTTCGATATAAGGCCAGAGATAATCAACGGTGTGGCTAGCATCTGTAATACATTAGTGAATAACTGGCCAGGAAATCGTAGATAGAGAATGGTGCGGTAATCTTTCGATGAAATCACAGACCGAAGACATGTTCCTGTAATGAGTGCGAAGACACTTGCCAAGAAAGCAAGTAAGTTTAGAGAATGTATTTTACATTTTTTACATTTTTGCCGATACTGATTATCGTCATCGGATGTAGTCGAAAGTTCTGAGTCACTGGAAGAGCCGTCGACTGTAACAAAGAACTTTTGGACAGTATTAACAGTATTAGAGGCACTTGAAAAACAATTAGATTTTTTTGCACTATTCATAGAATTTCGTTGATGACGAGTTGACAACGATTCGCCGGAACATTCTCTTGAATTTTCATTCAAATGCAATCCATTTGCAACAACTGGTGAAGAATTGTCTTCTTCTACATAAATCGTCGTATCGACATCAGAAATGGGATCATCTTTCATGACAACTTCCAATGTTCTCTTTTTACGTTTCTGAGAAGTTTTGGTAGGACTTCGCAATATTTCCATTTTTCTGATTTTTTTTCGAAAATGAACCGGTGAACTAGTAGATTCTTCGATTGTGTTCGATGGAAATTTGTTACCATTTGAGTTATTCTGCGTCGATGATTCATTCTGGCAAACAGAAGGAGACGATTTAACGTTGTTTTCAGAGGTAGAATCTCTAACACAGCACTTCACCGAAGGTTCATAGTCAACACTTGTAAAAGCGGTTTCTTGTTCCGTATTATCATATGTCGTCGCACCATCAAATAGACTATCGTCTTGGTTATTGAAAACAGGATTCATATCTTCAGAGATATCCGTTAAATCAGTTTTGGAAAGATCAGTCAATGGTATATCACCGTCCTTTAAACTGGAAGATTCTCCCTCACTAGATGATGGTCTGTTTTCTTGTTCCGCATTATTATATGTCGCCGTACCTTCAGAGAGGCTATCTTCTTCATTATCAGAAACAGTATTCATGTCTCCGAAGTTATCTGTTGAGTCAGTTTTGGAAAGATCAGTCGATGGTACATCGCTGTCCTTTAGACTAGAAGTCTCTTCTTCGTTAAATGATGTTCTACCATCAGATACTTGTATCAACTTATCCTCTTCATCCACTGCACTAACAGAGTCGGACACGGCAAAAATGTTAATCTCACCACAAACTGATGAACTTTCATCCATTTTCTTTCCTGTCTGGTTAAATTCAGAATTATGAAAATCAGTTTGTACTTCTTGTTTGATTGTAATGTCTGATTCAAAAGATTGTATTGTCTGATTTTCTTCATCTACCGAACATGCAGGAAGCATTTGCAACGTTTTCTCCCCATCTAATGCTGACTCATTATTTTCTTCCTGTAGTTTGTCTCTTGGAGGTTTGATATCAACCAAAGAATTCTCAACTCTATCCATTCTTTCTTCATGCAAGGTCTTAGAAGCTGTTTCACTGGGTAGGTTTTTGTCGACTGTTTCAGGTGTGTTGACCCGTTCAGTACATTCAGTTTCAACTGGGGAAACCCTACTAGAAGGAGAACTGTCCAGCTGCTTCATTTTCTCCAACTGGATGGACCTGGTGTGAAGCTGGTCTCCAAAGACAGCTGTGTTTATTCCAAAACTTGCTGCTAAAGAATATCTCTCTTTGCTGTTATCCTCTCTGTGTAACCTGTCCAGCGAGCTAAGGGCGACATTCGAGTTTCTGGGCGACTAAGAGAAAAAGAGAAGAAATACTGTTTGGCAACATTCTCCCTACCTCTCTCTTTGTTTCAGTCTCTCTCCCTCCCTCTCTCACCCGTACCTCTCTTATTCACACATACTCTATCTCTTTCTCTCTCTCCGCTCTTTCTCTCGCTTCCTCTCTTTCTCTCTCTCGCCCTCTCTCACCCTATTAACACGCGCGCACCAGAATACGTGCGTATGTGTATATATCTTGGTGTGCATATTTATCTACGGGCCTGTATACATGTACCTGAGTGTATGCATGTGCGTGTGTGCGTGTATAAGCGCATATATATATATATACATGTATATATATATATATATGTATACACACACACACACACACACACACACACACACACACACACACA
>NC_068988.1:55120679-55121174 GCF_001194135.2 Octopus bimaculoides
AACGGCTCCAAATGTCTTCAATAGTTTGTCTAACACCATTCAAACACCTTTTCTTTACTACAAATACACAAACACCTTCATTCTCCGCATTACATTTAATTCTGTACTTGACGTCACCACCACCACCACCACCACCGCTACAATCCCCATCATCAATACACCATCACCTCAGTCGTAACCATTTACATCCCAACTATAGCAATCACTGTATAAACATCACTGCTACCGTTGTTGGGACAGTCACGGTTGGAACGCCTTTGATCACAGATCTGTTCAATTAGAGTTGACCTGGAACCAAACAACGAAAACATTGCTACCACCACGACCAGTGTCACCACCACCATTATCATCATCATCACAACTACCGCCTCCCCCGCTGCCATCACCGTCACCGCCTCTGCAGCCGCCGCCAGCCGCTGCCACCGCCACTACACCTACCACCGCCACTACACCTACCACCACAACCACCACCACCACCACCACCACTACCACCAC
>NC_068988.1:55121338-55125244 GCF_001194135.2 Octopus bimaculoides
CTTCATATATCATTTCCGTTATCGAGTCAGTGAGAGAGTCTCTGCGAGGTCATTGACCCGCTACAACTAACAGCTAAATCTCCCTTGTATCAAACCGAACGGTCTTGGAGGAGGAGGGAGACGATAGATAATGAGCTCCTTAAAAAAATTAAAATTGATGGAATGGTCACACGTGGAAGATTTTAGATCAGTGGTTCTCAACCAGGGTCCACATCAAGAACTGACATTGTCTTTTGAATCAGACGATACAATCAAACAAAAAGAACTGATTAATATTCGTAATTCAGAATTTAACCGAACAGGAAACAAAATGGATTTCTTTTACTTGTTTCAGTCATTTGACTGCGGCCATGCTGGAGCACCACCTTTAGTCGAAGAAATTGACTCCAAGACTTATTCTTTGTAAGCCTTAGTACTTGTTTTATCGGACTCTCTTGCCGAACCGCTAAGTTACGGGGACGTAAACACACCAACATCAGTTGTCAAGCGATGGCGGGGAGACAAACACAGACATAAATATACACATATATAAGGAAACCACGGGCTTCTTTCAGTTTCCGTCTACGAAATCCACTCACAAGGCTTTGGTCTGCCTGAAGCTATAATAGGAGGCACTGGCCCTACGTGCAACGCAGTGAGACTGAACCCAGAATCATGTGGTTGGGAAGCAAGCTTCTTTACCACACAGCCACATCTGTTGAGATTTTGTTAAAATTTTTGCGCAATAAATTGGTTATATTTCTGCAACAGTGAAGGCGCGTGGCTTAGTGGTTAGGGCATTCGAATCACGATCGTAAGGTCGTGAGCTCAATTCCCGGAGACGTGTTGTGTCCTTGAGCAAGACACTTTATTTCACGTTGCTCCAGTCCACTCAGCTGGCAAAAATGAGTAGTACCTGTATTTCGATGAGCCGGCCTTGTCACACTCTGTGTCACGCTGAATCTCCCTGAGAACTACATTAGGGGTACACTTGTCTGTGGATTGCTCAGTCACTTGCACGTTAAGTTCACGAGCAAACTGTTCCGTTGATCGGATCAGCTGGGGACCCTCGTTGTCGTAACCGACGGAGTGCTCGTTCTGCAACACGAAATATTTTTAACAATTTTTTAAATACAATTCCTAATAATATTTAATTATAAAAATATAATAGGATTATTTTTTTAAATATCAGATAATTATGAGGGTCCATCCGAATGAAATAGGAATCAAAGGGTTCCATGGGCAAAAAAATGGTTGGGAATTCACTGGTCTAGGTTATTCGTTACCACTATTATCACCAGCATCAATACATCGAGTGCCATCACCACCGCAGCTACTATCACCACCATTGCAACTCTCATCGATGTCTTCACCATAATCAGCAGCATCACCACTTTCGCCAATATCATCAAGCGTCGCTATTATGTTATTTACCATAGCTATTAACTTCGCCGTTAATGGAGGCGCAATGGCCCAGTGGTTAGGGCAGCGGACTCGCGGTCATAGGATCGCGGTTTCGATTCCCAGCCCGGGCGTTGTGAGTGTTTATTGAGCGAAAACACCTAAAGCTCCACGAGGCTCCGGCAGGGGATAGTGACGAACCCTGCTGTACTCTTTCGCCACAACTTTCTCTCATTCTTTCTTCCTGTTTCTTGAGTAACGCTATATGGGCTAAGTATTAACATCCTCAAAACGCAGTTAGATCTCATTATCCAAACTCCAAGAGAGCTTTCGCTAAAAAATAATAAATAAAAGGCATGAATGATCTTGATTATTGGGACCGCCTTAAAAATATTGAATCTTCGTTCTCTCCAGCGCCACGAGCGCTACATCATTTGCCCAATGTGGAGCATATACCACCGGCATTGCTCAAACCACCTTAACATTGGATTCAGAATTCATCCAAGGCTGGGGCCACGTACCATATGCTTCCTACACAATTCAGATTCACAACATATAAAATTCACTGCAACACAATTTCATTTCCTCAACAGGCTCTGCGCTATTTAACATTATTCCACAACAACTCAAAGAAGAAAAGTTCTCATCACCTTTAAACGAAACCTGGACAAATTTCTTCAGGGGATACCAGATAAGCCACCTATATCTAGATACATCTCAGTCAACAACTCTCTTCATGAATGGGCCATGATACCTCAAAACTTGACACATAAAAATGTGACTTAACAGATCCTATCAGGAGATGTTATTAAGTTAGACGTGGCATAAGCCAATCTTTGGCCGAAACAACTAATTTATGACGTTTATACATATTATGATTACCTAAAATGCAATACACCCGTTAGCATCTACACGCGTGCGCAAGCACATACGTATGCACACACGCACGCACACACATACACAGCCTCATTAACCGTTGTGAATTACAGCTACATATATACATACATTGAACACGTATGCATACACAAGCGCGCTCGCATGAGATGTAAAGCGTAATTAAATAACACTCGACTATCTTAAATAAAAAGTAAGGACATATTGAATAATACAGTCCTTGAAATGACAAGATGGTCACTGGTGGAACGTCTTTGATCCTATGTTTGCTAGATCAGGACTAATCTGGGATTAAACAACAGAAACAACATACATACAAAAGATCCTACATACATATATACATACACAGAAACATACACACATGCATCTAAGAAGAAACTACAATATAGTTTACACCTGTTCATAATCACACACATTCACACACACACACACACACACACATCATATACAAGCACACACATGCACATACACACACCAAGAAGCAACCATATTATATATTTTACCTATTCTCAAACGCACACGTACACAGAGAGAGAGGAAATGAGAGAAAGAAAGAAAGAAAGAAAGTGTGAGTGAGAGAGAAGGCTGACCACACAGGTACACAGGCACGCAAGAAATAACCGTAAAGTATGTCTTACTCGCGTACATACTCATTCTTCTCTCTCTCTCTCTCTCTCTCTCTCACACGCACGCGCGCGCGCGCACACACATACCTCGACACACAAAAAACAATTCATCAGCCAACCAACCAGCCAGCCAACCAACCAGCCAGCCAGCCAGCCAGCCGGCCACACATCATCAACCAGCCACCCTGTTTGCACGAGGTGTGTCCCTGCTAACAACACAACGATGGTTGTGGGGGTGTAAATCACAACAAACATCTAGTGTGGATTTTCTAACATTGTTGCGAAAGTGTCACCTGACGAGACGTCGGTGTCGGAACATCCGAAATCTTCACACACACATTATTAACTTGATTCTCTCTAAATTTACTTTCCATCAACTTTTCACTGACTTTTCTTGATTTTTTATTTTTGTTTTGCAGTTTCTTACCAATCCCCAAATTAATTTTCATGGTGTGTGTGCGTTTATGCATGTGTGCGTGTATACGTATGTATGTATGTATGTATGTATCTGTCTGTCTTTCTGTATGCATGTATGTTTGTATGTATGTATCTATCTATCTATCTATCTATCTATCTATCTATCTTTCTATCTGTCTGTCTGTCTGTCTGTCTGTCTGTGTGTACGTATGTATGTATGTATGTATGTATGTATGTATTTATGTATACAAGAGTTACGGAACGAAGTATTGGGTTGGCAACTAAGTTCTCGCCGTTTTTTAAAATTTTGGAATTTATTGCGTTTTTAAATTTTGGAATCTATTTTTTCCGAGAATTCTATTTTTGAATCATTTTGAAATCTTTTCTTTTTTTTTCTAGTTAATTTTAGTTAATTTTTGTTTATTTTCAGATCATTAAAATGGAATGTCAAGTTAAGAAAAACAAGCATTTTCAACACCTCCTTCTTTTCCCTTTTAATCAAAGTTCTAAGGCCGCAAAAGCTACTCGCAACAGTTATGCTGCGTATGGAGAGGCTGCTATAGCTGAAAGAACCGCTCGTGATTGGTAT
>NC_068988.1:55125690-55129700 GCF_001194135.2 Octopus bimaculoides
TCTTCATCCGCGTAAAACGATGTTGTGCGTATGATGGGACTGAGAAGGGATTATCCATTACGAATTGCTTGAACGGAACCAAACGGTCAACGCGGAACTCTATGTTCAACAGATGGAACGACTCAACACGGCTATTCAAGAGAAAAGACCTAATCGGCAGCATGGAGTTCTACTGCTGCACGACAACGCCCGCCCTCGTATCGCCAATATGACCAAGGAAGCCATTCAAACGCATGGCTGGGAAGTGCTGCAACACCCGCTGTACTCTCCTGATTTGGCACCAACGGATTTCCACCTCTTTCGATCTCTTTCAAATGCTATGCGCAAAGTTTCGTTCAATACTGATGCAGAATTGAGAGCTTGGTTGGATCAATTTTTCTAGTCGAAATCGGGTGCTTTCTACCAACGAGGTATTGAAAACCTTATTGAACGTTGGGAAGAAGTTGTAAACAACAAGAGTGAATACATTTTTGATTAATTAGTTGTTATTTTTTATTAAACCTTTAAAAAAATTTAAATTTAAAAAAACCGCGCGAACTTAGTTGCTAACCCAATATATACATATACATATGTCCATGTATGAATGTATGTATGTGTAATGCCAATCATTTGGTTGGTCTTATTCCGCATGTGATCTTGAATACTCGTGTGTTCAGCTACAGTAGCACTGTTCCAAATGTGAGAGTAGGACTCCATTGTTTGTCTCATCTGAATTTTGTAGTTATTAATAACTATTAGGGGAAGGGAAATGCCAGTCGTTTGAAAGCTGTCCCAAACCGGTATCAATTTCGTGTTCGTACTTATCTCCATTTGCCTTCACATTTTTAGCTGTTTTTTATGTATGAGAATAAGAATTATTGATCGTGTACTTTATTAAATCATTTATTGAAAAAGGGTTAACAAAAATGAAATGGGTTTTAATCAACAGTTTTTTTTTTCTTTTGAATTTGGTTTGGAAGATTCTCGATGTGAATTCGTTTTTAGAAAAACAATTTTTTCTCTTGGGGGCGTCATTACACCAATAATAACACGCGCACTGGTTCAATATTACTTCTTTATTGTTAGTCAATTGTTTAAATATCTAACCAGCGAACTAATTGATCGTCTACTTAATGTGATGGCTAAACAAGCAATCAGTCGTGTGTTAGTCAATGTCCTTTCGCTGCTAATCGCGACCTTTTCAGTGACTTTCCCTCTCAGTCGATTGTTTAGCCAGCATATTAAACAAACGATCGATTTGTTATTTGATTACATATTTAACCAATTGATTAACAATAAAGAAGTGATATTAAACCAGTGCGTCTTATTATTATTGATGTAGTGACCCTCTCAAGACACAGGTTAAAATCGCAATATACATTAAAAACAAAATGCATCTTATTACTAGTGTTGTACTTAATTGAAGTTTTGGCTTTTTCTAATACTTTTTTTTTTCATTGTTACTGGTTTTATTAAATTCGAAACAACCTATAAAATTCATGAAACATTCACGTCTGTTTCTTTCGTCAGTAGTAGCGTTGCTAGGGATGGTGAGAGGAGGGATCTGCTCCGGATGACGCTCTTATAGAGGCGGCACTTTTAGGCTTGCCGCATACGCCTCTAAAGGCTTGGGGGCCAGGAGTGGGGCGCAAACTCAAGGGCTGACCTGTATGACAAACGCTCTAACTACACCACTGTTCGTCAAACCTTTGAGGATCAATCAGAGAAGTGATTCTTTCAAAATCATCGTTGTCTCCTAGAATCTAAAATAAGAACAAAATTTCAAGAGTACACTTTTTCATTCCACAAATTTTATTTGACTTGAGAACAAAATTCCATTTCTTTTGACGATTTCTCTTTTTCTACTCCAAATCATTTTCAGTTTCATTAGATACATTTTTGCTATAATCAAATTTGATATTTAATTTACAGAAAACCCAGATTGATTCTTCAACTTCTTTTCATTCTGGAAACTTATTCAAAATCATTCAGTGCAAAAAGAAAAGAAAGAAAAAAAATTAATTTAGTGCAAGTTTAATTAGCATTCTGCGTGGTAAATTTTTCTTCTTTTCTTTTTATTTCAGTAAAAGTAAATACCACTTCAAGAGTCAACTGCATAATTTTATACGTAGCATATCATACAATGGCTGACATTTGATTGTTGATCTGTAATTAACATGAAAAGTATTTGAATAAAGGTTTACGAAATTCTTTCTGTTTATCATCAAAATCGTCAAAACATTTCATAAATGTGTGAAGTCAATATTAACTGACTTTGGTTAATTTTCATGATCAAACCACACCGTGTAAACGTTGTTTAAAAATGTATGTTAGTTTTGAAAGTAGTTTAACTATGCAGAAAGTCACACATTGTTGATATTCCAGCGTATCACTCCAGACAAAACCTTTAACCCTGTCGCTAGGGTTTGTTGTTATCTGGTCTGTGGTGGTGGCTGGTTGAGTTGCTGAATAAAAATATATTTCTTGGGTTGCGTGTATAAGTAACTGAATAACACTCGCGAACATTTGATAGAAGATTTTATAATCGACAGAAAGATAAACTGCGTTGGTCCTTTTACAGATAACAACGATAATTACATACTGAGAGTTTACGGCAAGCTATTGATACAGCAACATGGGGCTTTCCCAACAAAACTGGAATTAATAGTATTATATTCGTGGTGACGGGGATTCCTGTCGTCTATCTGTGCCATCTGTCTTAGCCGTCGTCCGGTTGGTAAAAATGCGCGCCGAACGGTTTTTATAGGGGATCGGAAGTCAAATTCTAGAATGTTAGAGAAAACTTGTCCCCGCCATCGCTTCACGCTGATTGGTCGGTTAATAGACCGAGCACGTGGAACTATAGTGGTTTCCTCGTGATACCTAACTGCGTATCCAGAGATTCGGTTTCAAATCACCCTTTAGCATTCAGATTATTCTGTCAAAGGTAATGTTTATTTATTCACATTGTTTTGAATAAATCATACATTATCTCGTAGCTTCGAGATTTGGATATGCTTATTTATTTTTAGAATGACATTGTTGTGTAGGTGTGAGAGACCGAATCTAGCCGGTTTGAACATAAAACCAGTGGAGTGGATGGGCCTGATATGGTCAGTTTAAATATTAAAGAGTTTAAAATTCTGGTCTCGGTTGAGAGTTGAGTGATACTATACATTCGTATTCAAAAGTGTTTTGACAACTTCTAGTAACTGATGTAAAATAACAACTCAGGTTAATTTACTTAAGTATTTATGATATTATATAAGTATGGAAGGTTAAAAGATTTTAATTTTCCAGCTTAATACAATCAAAGTAAGATGTTGAATGTTCACGAAGAAAATTACCTGTCTTGTTTCAAAAACTGTATTTGAAAAAGTTATTTAACAATTTCAGACGTGCCTAACGATAGCACGCAAGAAGAATTGCCTATTACCTTTCATCCAAAACCGATAACTCTTGATAGTTCTTGTTAAGCTGCTACCGAGATAATTCACACTACATGCGAATGCTTAGCTTAGTGGTTAGGGTGCTGGACTCATGATCGTTATAGTGTGGTTTTGATTCCTGGACCGGACGAAATGGCGCTGAGAAATTTACCCTGTGTGCTAAGGATTCTGCCTGATCGCCGGCAAGAGGAATATATCATACTAGCCTTGAAGTCGCCCTTGACGTGGTATTCAGGCTAGCTCCTGCGGAGGGCACCTTTCAGACCTTCGCTCCCACTATCGGGCCGCTTCGCGGCCCTCTAACCTTCTATAATGAAACTTATTTCTGCAAATGTGCTAGACATTGATGCTAATCATAATTTAATCAATAATCGTAGGAGCGAGGTAAATGCAGAAGAAATAGGGGAAGGGTTAGTGGGGCCCCATTTAAGCGGCCCTTCAGAAATTGAACCTCTTTACGATACTCTCTGGGAGTTCATGATATGAAATGCCTTGTCATTGCTCCAATTTGGTCACCAATATAATGTATTTAGTTTAAAATGCAGTAAATACGGGGGGGTGAGTGGGACCCCAATGAGGCAA
>NC_068988.1:55130274-55131121 GCF_001194135.2 Octopus bimaculoides
AAATATTATAATAGCATAAATATTAACCTTAAAAAAGGGGGGGGGAGTAAAGATCTCCCACTTCGGTCATGAATGACCGTGGGATTGCACCTTGAAAGTTCCTCTCTGAGGCAATGTTGTCCGGGCAATGTTGTTCGGGCAATGTTGTTTATGGAAGACCAGCAGTTGCCCGTACATACCAGCCTCTCCTCTCCACGCCACCGATGTTATCCAAGAGAAAGGAAAAGGTCGATACAGCTTGGCGCCAGGGACGTCGCAACACATTTCTGCAACATGAAATAAAGTGTCTTGCTCAAGAACACAACACACACACACACAGCCAGATCCAGGAATCGACCTCACTACCTCATGATTGTGAGCCCGAAGTTCTAACCACATCATAAATATTAGCCTTACTAGTATAGTATTGTACAAAAAAAGATCATATCTTAAATTTACATTGTATATTATACAAGATGGTTAGAAAAGTTCCTTTATCACACACACACACACAAATACACATTAAGATGGGTAACCATCAAGTTAAATATATGTCTAGTCATAAATGACTAATGGTTTCGCCTCCATAAAGAGCTTAGCTTTACAGATGGCTCGTCAGACTCTAATAGCCACAGGCATATATCCTCTCTTCGAAATGAAGGTAAGAAAACCGTTTCGGTCAGTTAATTTGTAAACAAAAGAATATTATACGGTCTGAACTCTAAGGGTTATCGCCCTTAGATGGGTTTGGTCAGCAAATCTGTGCAAGTTTTGGGTAATTTTTCAGAGAACACCCGCACGATTTTCACTAAGAAAAAAAAATAAAAACTCGAATTTTTTGCGCGGAATCAAGTACCCTGACCTCCTA
>NC_068988.1:55131596-55135443 GCF_001194135.2 Octopus bimaculoides
TTTTTTTTTTTTTTTTTTTTTTCTTAGTGAGAATCGTGCGGGTCTTACTCTGAAAAATTACCAAGTTTTGCATAGCAGAGCGGGATAGAATCCTTAAAGGCTCTATTGACCCGGAAATTCTCTTGAATTCAAGACACAAGATATATAGCCTCTACCTGTATTTCCAGCGCTACTTGCTGCAAGCGTGAGATTTCCCGTTCGTCGATTAGGGTTGTATAGAATATTTGCGGACCGGAACCAATCTAGGGGCGGAGATTCCCCATTTGTCCTATAATACCATCAGATTTGTTGACCAAACGCATCTAAGGGCGATAACCCATCCCGTTTAAAGCTCAGACAACGTATAATATTCTTTTGTTTACAAATAAACTGACCGTAACGGTTTTCATGCCTCCAGTTCGAAGGGAGGGTACATGCCTGCGACCATTGGAGTCTGGTGAGCCGTCTGTTAAGTTAAGCGCTTTATGAATGTGAAACCATTATTCACTCTATGACAGGACTTATATTTAACTTCATATAAATGCGTTACTGCTCTAACTTTTAGAGTGTGCTTCTTTTTTTTTTTCATATATGAATTGACGGTATATATGTATATATAAAACTTTATGTAGATATACTGTAAGAACGTTAAATACTGCGGTATTTGACTTCAGAAAGCATCTCGTATAGATGTATAGTGCTAAAAATATTTCATATATCAGTAGCAGATGAAAAATGGCGGTGGAATAGCTAGATCACATGATTTCTGCATGTTTGCATCATCAACCACAGGTATCCACTATTATCGCATGATAGCCAGACTTCGTCCTAACTGATATACAATAAAATAGTGACTAATCAGTCACCAGTATCATAAATAGCTGGTAGATTGGGTAAGAATACGTTTTTAGCAACAGAAGCAACATATAAGTGTGTGTGTGTTTGTGGGGGGTATAATCTATGTATATATTAAGCAAAATAAGCATGTGTTAAGAACATCGAGGGAAGGAGGTACCACAGAAATGGTTTACGGCACAAAAGAAATCACTTTAAACTTGTTAAAATAATATTCTGGATGCCTTTATTTCTACTAAGTATAGATGCAGATGTTTTACCTAAGATTAATTTTGAGGATTTGATCAAAGATTTTGCATTTCGAAACAGAAGCAGGAAACTTTTCAAATATAAATAGTGGAAGTATACAAAAAATAAACATTATTTTCCCTCTTATTGTTTTGTTTCATTTTGGAAAACAAAAATTTACTTTATGGTTTGTTATTGTTTATATTTTGAATTACATAATCTTTTATGGGGGCACCAAAATCTTTTAAGTACTAAAGGCCTCGATGGGTCTTAATCCGGCAATGTATGTATGTATGTATGTATATGTGTGTACGTGCGTGTGTGAGCGCGCGCGCTCGTGAGTGTGTGTGTGCATGTGTGTGTGTGTGTGTGTGTGTGTGTGTGTAGGCGCATGTTAGGGGTTAGGGTATTACACTCATGGTCGTAGGATTGCGGTTTCGATTCCTGGACCAGGTGATGTGTTGTGTTCTTGAGCAAAACACTTCATTTCCCATTGCTCCAGTCTACTCACCTGACAAAAATTAGTAATCCTCTGACAAACTGATGTCCTGTCCAGGGATGGACTATATATACGTCACAGGGTCCGGTAAACCAGCCCAATAAGCCATTATAGTCATTTAAAAGCACAAAAACAGTTAGAGTCAGCTTCATATATTCCTTCATGATATAATCAATTATGACGAATCGAAAATCTTCGTCAAACTACTGTAACCTAGTCACTAATGCAATTCAATTACCACTAAGAAAAAATAAAAACAGATAATGAAGTAAGTCATACACCGAAAACCTTTGATCCTAGACCCGGGATTAAATAACAGCACATCAACTTTGATCTAACCGACTCATGATCAAAAGGCATTCGCATCTTGACGATCTTTCTATGAATAACAACAAAATCGAATATTGGATGTATTCTTCCTTATAATAGGGTCAGGGTATGAAGAGGTTTTTGCTGTTGTTTCTAACAGATTGAATAAACACATAGAGACTTCTTTATCGTCTTACCCCCACCCCCACCCCTTTTTTTTTTGTCAAATCGATGCTGTCAGAGAATCACAGAAAATTTCCGTCTAAAACCTATTGCTAAAATCCCATCATAACGTTTTCTTATTTTTACGAATTATCTCCCTTGATCTATGAATGATACGCTCAATATTCCTTTCTACTCTGGGCACAAGGCCCAAAATTTTGGAGAAGGGGGCCCGTCGATTAGATCGATCCCCAATATGCAACTGGTACTTAATTCATCGACCTCGAAAGGATGAAAGGCAAAGTCGACCTCAGTGGAATTTGAACTCGGAACGTAAAAGCAGACGAAATACCGATAAGCCTTTCGCCTGGCGTGCTAACGTTTCTGTCAGCTCGCCCGCCTTACAATACGCTCAATATTATTAAAGATGTCATGCGTTTTACATATATATATATAACAAGCGTCATTATTTTCACAGAAATTTTTGCAGAAATTGAGCGAGTTTTTTCTTTCTTTCTTTCTTTCTTTTCACCATAAAGCTTATCCATTTTACCAATCCCCAAAGTATGCAAGACAGAATCAATAACTGAAGAAATTTAAAGCAAAACAATGGAACACCAATGTAACGTGCAGTGAATAGTTTTAATTTCTGATTGCAGCTGTTTACCTTAACTTACATCCCGATTACTTTGATAAAGCATGAACATCAGATTATCTCAATTCCAATCTATTAGAAACCTTCATTTCTTATCTTTTACTTGTTTCAGTCATTAGACTGTGGCCGGCCATCCTGGAGCACCGTTTTGAACTAACTGACCTATATTTGTAAGTATTGTACTTATTCTAGTAGGCTTTTTGCCAAACAGCTAATTTATAGGGATATAGACAAACCAACACCTGTTGTCAAGCACTGAGTGAGGGACAAATAAACGCGCGCGTGCGCGCCCACAAACACATACATATAAAACCTATGCCAGCTTGGAAAACAGACATGAAAAGGTGATAATGAAGATGACGATGACATATATATATATCTATATCGATTGTATCGTTTATCGATTATATATATATAGGTGCAGGAGTGGCTGTGTGGTAAGTAGCTTGCTAACCAACCCGAGTTCAGTCCCACTGCATGGCACCTTGGGCAAGTGTCTTCTACTATAGCCTCGGGCCAACCAAAGCCTTGTGAGTGGATTTGGTAGACGGAAACTGAAAGAAGCCCATCATATATATGTATATATATATGTGTGTGTCTGTGTTTGTTTCCCCTAGCACTGCTTCACAACCGATGCTGGTGTGTTTATGTCCCCGTCACTTAGCGGTTCGGTAAAAGAGACTGATAGAATAAGTACTAGGCTTACAAAGAATAAGTCCCAGGGTCGATTTGCTCGACTAAAGGCGGTGCTTCAGCATGGCCACAGTCAAATGACTGAAACAAGTAAAAGAGTAAAAGAGTATATATATATATATATATATATATATATATATATATATATATATATATATATATACATACATATATGGCTATATATATGTGTGTGTATATATATACTCTTTTACTTCTTTCAGTTATTTGACTGCGGCCATGCTGGTGCACCGCCTTTAGTCAAGCAGACAGATCGACCCCCAGGATTTATTCTTTGGAAGCCTAGTACTTAATCTATCGGTCTCTTTTGTTGAACCACTAAGTTACAGGGATGTAAACACACCATCATCAGTTGTCAAGTGATGTTGGAGGGACAAACACAGACACACAAACATATACATCACATACATATATATATATATATATATATATATATATATATATATATA
>NC_068988.1:55136034-55136854 GCF_001194135.2 Octopus bimaculoides
TATATATATATATATATATATATATATATATATATATATATATATATATGACTGAGGTTGGTTTGTTTGCCAAAATCTTCCCTTCAAGGCAGTGCCCCAGTATGGTCAGACCTTAATGACAAAAACAAGTAATAAATAAGAGATACAATCAGTGTATCTTTTATAATTGTATTTGCATAGACAAGCATGCACACATGTACACACATGAACACATGCATGCACACACGCACACACATACACACACGTGCGCAATTCATTATATATACATATAATAAATTTGGCACAATCTTTCAAATAACATTTAATAAAGGCAGAATACTTTTCTGCTTTCATACTTTTATTATTAATTAATTAATTCTGGAACTAAACTCATGCTTCATGGAATTAATAGTGCTATACATTAGTATATTTATATTTATATTGAAAGGCAACAGGAATTGCACCTAACATTAAAATAGTAATCACTTACGGAATTCCATATGCATTCAATTTGCATTTTTATAATCAACTGGAATGCATTCTCTTTTTTTTATATTTTATAGCTAATATTTACAGTTAATACCATATATATATATGCTTGTATGCAGTGTGTGTGTTTGTGTATGTGTATGCAGATCTATGCCAATGTGTAATTAGAAATATTTAACCTCCACTGTATGTCTTTTGTTTTGTTCGCATACCCATCTATATGTGTGTATGTATGTGTGTATACACACAGACACACATATATGAATATGTACACACACTCACCACATATGCATTTATGTGTGTATATATATATATATATATATACATATATATATATATATATATGCACATA
>NC_068988.1:55137661-55147228 GCF_001194135.2 Octopus bimaculoides
TTTGTTCATGCTCTGAATCCTTTTTTGTCCATTTTTTTTGACGTCCTGTACCCGGATATGCATCTATATATATATGAATACATAAAAATATATATAAAGGGGGCCACTAGGTGGACTTCTAATGTGCTAGAAGAAGATCACATGTCATGTGTCTGCTAAGACCGAATAATTCTCAAAGGGAATTTAGCGAAGTAACAAAAACGTAAACGGGCAAGACTAGTGAAAATTACATAAAAAAATACAATTATCTGTAAACATGTTTCGAAATTAATACTTTCTTACCGAAAATATCTGTTTCTCATCAGTACAGACCGTTGGATTAATACAATTTACAGGATCACACACTAAGTTGTATGCCACAAATAAAGCACGTGTGTACGATTCTATTAAATTATATTTATGGTAAGATTCACCATTTTATGAAGTATTTGTGGTGTTTTTGTATCTTAGACATTTTCAACTTGGCGGAGCCCATCCCATTGCAGGTCAGAACACAGTGGATTTCTTCCAGAGAGAAAACAAGAAAGACCCAAGAATCTCATCCACAAATAAGGGACTGGTATTTTATTTATCAAATCTGACAGGATGATATGCAAAATAAACCACGGTGGGTTTGAACTCAGAATGCAGAGAGGTGAGGTATTTGATGGAAAAAAGCAATTAACGAAAACCTGTAAAAAAGAAAAAAAACCTAAGTTTCTATGAGTTACCCTGCTGTAAAATATAGACCAGAACCCTGGTTCAAATGAGATCAATGGTACTATGCTAAAAGACAAACCTAGAAAGAATGAAAGAAAATGGACTGTAAAGAACAATATCCTATATACTAATTGAAAAGTCAAGCTGTTGCCACCTCTGCCCATCCTGTTACAAGGGGTCAGTTGGTGACCCCTTGACCCTGTATAAATTTCTATTGCATAATATAATTTGTACACACACACACACACACACAAATGATCTGTTGGATCAGCTATAGTCTATTGAAATGAATATAGTAAATATTTCCTGCAGACCAACAGTGGGATAAAATGTAATGTCAAAGTTAACTAGCAGAATTTGAACTTGGCCATTAATCAACGAAATTAATTACTGCTCAGCATGTTACCATCTGTACCACCCTGATAGACCAGATAGTAATATCACAATAAATTGCATTTAGATAATAGCAATAAAAATGGTTTCAAGTTTTGGCACAAGGCCAGTAATTTTAGGGAGTGGGGATTTGTTGCATAATTCTATATTTTATGATCTAAGTTTGCATGTTTTCAAAACAACAAAGAATTGAAGTTAAACAAAGTTTAATAAAATTAATAAAATTTGTTGATTAGTCATCATTAGTTGCATTCAGTGTGGCATAGCAAGTAAGCTTGCTAGTCAAGTAACTAGAAGGCAAGTTAAATGTTGGGTTTAGCATACAGAGAAGCTGAAAACTAGAGGTTTGCTTGTGTTCTGTGTTGAGGGAATCAGGAGCGAGAGATGTTCAGGATTACAAATTAGAGTGACTCAAAGTGCTTCTGGGGAAAAATATGTTCAAAATGACTGTGGTCCTCACTGATACTGTGAAGAAGGAGGTTTGGTGATGTTGCTACAAGAGTAAAATGTGTGGAAAGAAAATGAACTCCTAAGTAAACCCAACAGAGGTTACCAGATACTGAACTGGGCAGTTACATGGTCAAAATGGCTATAATGAATATGAAGACACAGAAAACAGCTGGTCTATCAGAAATAGGTACTGAAACACTGAAAAGGTTGGCAAAGTAGAGTTCAAGCTAGTTACTCACATAGTCAACCTAGTAATTGAGAATGGTGTCATACCTAACGACTGTCATCGTAATATAATCATCAACTGCCATAAAGGCAGAAGATATGCTCTAGAAAGAAGCAACTAAAGAGGTATCAAATTGACAGCCCAAGTTATGAAATTAACAAAAAGAGTTTTAATAATTATTACAACATCAATAGTTAATTGAGTTACAATCAATGAAGTCTGAAAATTCAGTAAGTTCGTTTATGCCAGATGGTGTGGCAAACTTGATTTCTGAATTCACTTATAATCTGGAGGAGGGTACTACGTTGCCTGTGTACTATGGAAGGTACAAGGAAATTTTTAACAAAGGCTGCAAGTCATGGTCAGATGAGGAGAAAGCAAGGCTATTACTATGCAAGGTAGCTCTGGCTGAGCATGAATGCTACCGTAACTTTATATTGCCCAAAAAGTAGAGTGAGATTACTTTCCAAGAAGCTATTGAATTACTATAAAAGATTTTGTGACAAATGTTCATTATTTAACACTCGAGTGGAGTGTTGGAACTTAACAAAAAATGACAATGAACACTTTATTACACATGCCAAAATAGTCAACTGTATGTGTGAAAACTTTCAACTACAGGACCTCACTCAGGATATGTTTAAATCCCTTATTTTCATACAAGGCCTTACAGCAACCAAAGATAGGGAAATTCGGGCAAGGATTCTCTCAAAAATGGAGCAAGCGAACCAGGATTTAATTCTACAGCTCATTGCAGAAGAATGTCAAACAATGGTAAACCAATGAAGCACAATGTGAAAAAAATTCAAGAGATAGATTCCATAAAAATACAGATGTGTCAACCCAGAGAGTATAACCAAAAAAGAGTGCCAGGACTCAATCCATGTTACAGCTATGGAGGCCTACACTTCATTAAAGAGTGTCTATTTAAAAACCGAAAATGCTAAAGTTGTCAGAAACTTGGTCACAAGAGCTCACACTGCAGGACAAGATTATGAAGGTCGAACATAAAAAGTTCTAAAGTGTTTTCAGCAGAAAGTGAATATCATACAAAAACAAGAAAATTCATACACATAAAAATATATGATGTAAATATTAAACTACAGTTGGATACAGGTAGTGATATTTCAATCATAAATGTGGATACATGGAGAAAAATCAGGAAATTGAGGTTACATAAAACAGAGAAAATTTCACGTGGCGTGACGGGTGATAAATTACATTTTATGGGCGAAATGTGTACAGACATCACATTTCTAGGAGAAACACGCGAAGCAAAAATATTCATTGTGGAGAATACAACCAATCTAGTTGGTACAGATAGGTTGGAGTTATTTGACTTATGGCACCTCACCGTAAGTCTCTTCTGCAAAAACATAAATGATTGTCCCAGTAAAAATAAATTGTCTAAGGAATTGAAGAGAAAAATTGAAAAAGATGTTTCCTCAAATACTATCAGAGGACTTAGGTCTACATAAAAAGACTGAAGCCTTCTATCAAGTAAGTGAAAATGCTAAACCTGACAGAAATGTACCATTTGCAGCAATTGAAATTGTAAATGAGGAGTTGGACAGACTGGAAAAGAGCAGAATCATCGAAAAGGTGGATTACTCTAAGTGTGAGATGCTAACGGAGTGCATGAAAAAATAAAATAATAATATTAGGCTGTGTGCTGATTTATCTACTGGATTGAACAACTGCTAAAAGACATTTCACCATCGACTTCCGACTTCAGAGGACATTTTTGCAAAATTAAATGGTGGAAAATTTTTCTCAAAATTGTATCTGTCTGACGCTTATTTACAGATTAAAGTAAATGACAAATGCTCAAACTATCTAACAATAAATACACATAGAGGATTGTACAGGTATACCTGGTTACCTTTTGGATTAAAGGTTGCATTAGTAATATTTCAGCAAATCATGGACGCTATGTTATCTGATTATGAATTTGAAATCCATTATTTGGACAATATATTAAGAATAATGAGATACCTGCAGAAGTTTTGAGCTGAGAATAAGTTCCTCTATCTAACATTCATTGATCTGATGAAGGTCTTTGACTGAGTACCACATTCTATAGTCCAGTGGTTTCTGAGAAAATCAGAAGTAAATGAATGGCCTGAGAAAGCAGTGCAAGCTACATATAGAAATGTAGTCAATAAAGTGAGCATTGGCAATTAGTTTAGTGATGAATTTTGGTTTGTGTACAAGTAGGTGTTCA
The DNA here is from genome assembly GCF_001194135.2 of Octopus bimaculoides. Taxonomy (NCBI): domain Eukaryota; kingdom Metazoa; phylum Mollusca; class Cephalopoda; order Octopoda; family Octopodidae; genus Octopus; species Octopus bimaculoides. Next base: position 55,141,654 of record NC_068988.1, read on the forward strand.
TCAAGACTCAGATTTTAGATCCCACTCCTATTAATTATAGTTTTCCAAGCTATAACAGAAAAGTGTAAAACCAAATGTCTATGGGAACTATTAAATGCTGATAATCCAGTTCCCACAGCAGAGACTGCAGAAAATTTAGAAATAAAATTCACAGATATGAAAACAAAACCTAGAATTGATGAGTCTAAAGTAAACTTAGTGAAAGTTAAATTTTTAGTAAGTAGGAAAGAAGACTGGATCCTGCTACTAAAATGGTTGTGTTCAATACATGGGAAAAGAAAAGGTATAAATTTCATAATGTACTTAATGTGATCTCTGGGTACACAAGATGTATAGTGGAATCAAAGGTAGGCTGACAGTAAATAAAGACTTTGTATGAGCAAGCGAGCAGAACTAGTTAGTTGTCAGAGAGCACCAGTAAAATAAATTCCTTCCATTGTTCAAACAGCTCTGCAGAAGTAGTTGATAGTTTCCGTTACCTAGATGACCTAATTAGCAGTGGAGGAGGATGTTCTGAAAGTATAGTTGCCAGAATAAGAATAGATGGAAAAAGTTCAGAGAGTTATTAGTGCTACTGGCAACAAGAGGATTCCCTATTTGATTGAAGGGCATATTGTATGATGCTTATGTACAAACTATGATACTGCATGGTAGTCAAATGCAGAAGATGCGTGAAAAACTTTTTAAAATACATCAAAAACGCTATACTTAATGTGTAATGTTAGTAAACATGAGCTGAGAGAAAAACCATGAAGAATTGGTTGTAAGTGTAGACGAGAGATGATTACATTGGTACAGACATGTTTTGCATATGGATGATGTCTGGGTAAATACATCTGGACTACTAACTTGGAGAATTATAATTTTACTAGCAATACTCATGTCAGACGTTTAACCAGATTTTGTGTAATTTCATTTGTTAAGTTTTTGTATTAGGAAAATTTGAGAAAAAATAACAGTTGAAGTTAAGGACTTAAATTATTAACAGGAATGCTTCTGTTTTTTATTATTATTATTTATGCTTCTACACTCTGCTGTGAGAATAACAATAAAGTTTTCAGTGTAAAGTTCATTCCTACTCAAAAGGTCACTGCATATTTTACTATTTCATAGACTTTAGTTCCTTTGAAGTTTCAAAACTTTGACTGAGCCCTGGAAAAATAAACAAAAAATGCAATTAAAATTAACAAAATTAATTCTATTCTGTATTGTTTATTCCATTGTAATGTCCACCCAACAAATATTTTCTTATTGTTTTATATTGTCCTTCTCTGACCTTTCCCTATTGAAGGACATCCTGCTATGTCACCCTCATGCCATACTCAATCAAAAAAAAGTAAAAAAAAACCCTCCAAATGTCAGCTTCTATTAACATAAATTCACTATCCTGAAATTTGAGACGATATATAAACCTGTGATCTGAAAGATAACGAAGCATATTAGATGTCAAATACACCCCAACCTTTTTTTTGTTTGTTTGTTTCTTCATGAGAAATGTAGATATGTATAATGTAGATTGTTTGGTCAAGGTATTTGATTACTAACTTGAGAGAAATTAATTAGATCAAAATCCATTGTGAGTATGTTCTTGTGATTTTGGACCAGACGCTATTCTGTTGTCTCAGTTCTCTTTGATGTAAAAAACAGATGGCAGAACTTTAAGGATAAAATTACCTATAAAAAACTGGCATTCTATCCAGGGAGAGAAATTTATTTTTATATCTATTTAACACAATGGGACACCTGTACTGGTTTATAAAATAATTCATGCACACTTGGAGTAGAGAGGTGTATCATTGATGAGATCATGAATGGCAACGAAAGGGCTTTGATAAAACTAGCTGATTGATTGACTGAACAATTAATCAAACAATCGATTAGATGATTCGTTAAAAGGTTAGCCACTTGACTAATTAAAATAAAGAACTGAAATAGAACCTGTGCATGTACTTGTTGGTTTAATGACCCATCTAAGACACATACAATATAATGGTTTCTTACAATTTTATAAAACTGGAACTCCATCAGTTATGATGATGAGAGTTCCAGTCAATCTGGTCAACAGATGAGCCTGCTCACAAAATTAATGGGCAAGTGGCTGAGCACTCCACACACATGCGTACCCTTAACGTAGTTCTCAGGAAGATTCAGTGTGTCACAGAATGGGACAAGGCTGGCTCTTTGCATTACACATACAACTCAGTTTTGTCAGCTGAGTGAACTGGAGTAATGTGAAATAAAGTGTCTTGCTCAAGTACACAATGCACCACTGGGAATTGAACTCACAACCATTGGATGATGAGCCAAATACCCTAACCACTAAGCCACATACTGTTACTTATATTTTTATAAGAACAGCAGGAAGTATGAGATTTATTTGAGAGTAAAGAAATGAGAAGTTGTGACACTGACGCTATCTTTAAAGGATATGAGCAATATATATAAAGTGAAATAGCTTCAAATATGATTCAAACACAAGTTATGAACACTGTGGCACTGACTTCATGTGAAAGATAATGATTGCTTATAACTAGCACAAATTAAAATTTTGTAAGAAGATTCGTGATGGCACCAGTACCAGTAAATCACTAAGAGCACCGTCCGAGCGTGATCGTTGCTAGAGCACCAGCTGTCTGGCTTTCGTGCCGGTGGCACGTAAATAGCACCATTTGAGCGTGACCGTTACCAACGTCGCCTTCCTGGCACTTCTTCCAGTGGCACAGGAAAAGACATTCGAGCGAGTTTGTTGCCAGTACTGCTGGACTGGCTCCTGTGTAGGTGGCACGTAAAATACACCATTTCGAGCATGGCCGTTGCCAGTACCACCTGACTGGCCTTCGTGCCAGTGGCACATAAAATCATCCACTACACTCTCTGAGTGGTTGGCGTTAGGAAGGGCATCCAGCTGTAGAAACTCTGCCAAATCAGATTGGAGCCTGGTGTAGCCATCTGGTTCGCCAGTCCTCAGTCAAATCATCCAACCCATGCTAGCATGGAAAGCGGACGTTAAATGATGATGATGATGATGATGATAGAGTGCTGTACGGTGTTTGGATTGACAAGCCAAAGATTAGCTCCAGGGTTGCCTCTGTACATCATAAAAAGAGACTAAAAGAGGTTGAAGTAGGATTTGCTCGTTGACCTTATAAAGGATCCCTCACCAGCAATGAATACCCAAACTGACCCATGGATTAAAGGGTTGTTACTTGAGTGGTGCAAAGGTGTCACCCTTCAGGAATAAGGGAATTACTAACAAATGGTGAATGCAGCAATGCGCTGTAACAGCATGTGACCCCCATACCTGACCTGAACTGATAGAGAATTGTTTGAACATTTCCAAGTATATTACTGGTACTTGTTTTTCTAATCCTCAGTATATGAAAAGAAATGATCACTCTGGTGATATTTTCACAAATGAGCTACATCAAATTTTCGAGATGAGTTTGCAACAGTTCGAATACTTTTAAAAACAAGGCAACATGATTGACTGGCATGGTTTACGCACCAATACGCTACATCTTTTAACCCTCAGTTGCATTGTCTTCTCACTCTATCCTTTCTACCTTTATGACAAATAGCTTCTGCTGAATATGTAAGAGAAGCTACCAACTGCATCAATGAAGTCCTCTGAGCCTTGCAAAGAATTTACTTTACCACTGCTCTGAGGGCTAATTACTCTTGTACACCTACTACAAGTAAAGTCTCTATTCACTGTCGACCTGCCTTTAATTTCATTACACCCTTTGTCCCCTCATAGATCACATAAGGTACACTGTGTGGAATTTCTATCTACTCCTATTTTGCATATTGAGCATGGCCATTTTCCTGATGGTATCAGGGTCCTGTATTCTTTTTTACCAAATTGCTTCATTAATTACATGAAAGAATGCTAAAATGTTTGTTTATTTATATCTCTAAATTGGAGTTGTTTGTTATTTTTTATAGTAAGTCTAACAGCTATGGAAGAACATGTGATTAATTTAATTACTTAATATAGTAGTTAGTTTTAACACACTCAAACGGATACACACATGGACACACACATACACATGTATACATTATATACATACTTACATATATACACATACACTCACATATATTAAGGATATTTTGCCCTATATCTTACGAAGGAAATAGGATAGTCATCTGTAATGACTAAAGTATCAGATTTTTTTATTTTCTGCTAGAAAGTCTCAGATATGTTTTAGGTCTTAAAAAGTATGTATTACAGGAGTGTTCAAAGATCAACTGAAAAGATGTTAAAACTGTTTTTGAGAACAGATATTTGATGTGTAATGAAGCATAAGCTATTGTTGTTTTAGTCTCCTCCCAGCCATGACCATTCCATCATGTTTTCAGATATAATATTTATAAGACTATATTATCAGTCTCTTTAATTTTTTTCTTCAGATGATTTGACTGTGGTGCCTATTGGGTTAAGTGACCCCATAAAATAGTGTTCCCAAAAGCAGTTTGTTTTAAGATGTTATTATGTGTGCTGAAAAAATATAATTATTTTCTAAAAAATTTGGAAAACACAAACTGTAATTTTAAATATAAAATCTCAATAAGTATAAAGTCTTGATAACTTGATAACTGGCCACATTTATTGAATAAAAAAGTATTTCTTTTCTCTCTTTTTTTCTTTTATTGGTTTCACTCAGGGGCTGTGGCTATGCTGGAGCACTGCCTTTAACATTAATACTTGTTTATTTAAGACTTATTTCCCAGTCCTATTTCTAGAATAGTGAAGTTGGATCAAGCTGCTCTTCTTCGCATTTCTTGCCATGATGTAACTTCGTCTGATATCCCAGATAAAAATCTATCTAAATTTTCTTTGAACAAACTCACATCTACTCCTTATAGATCTCTGAGGCCTTTTGGCAAGGTATTATTAAAAAGTTGTGTAGTTTTATTTATTTATATTTATTGATTAAACTTTTAAAAGTTATCTCTACATATTTTCAATAGAAACTAAAGCCAGTACTGGAAGTTACGATATTTCGTATGTGAATACATCTATGTAAACAATGTAATCAAAGACAGAAAAATAGGTTATGGGTGTATATGCATATTTCAGTTCTTGCACCTTCTTCAAGATCATCGAAACTATTAACTATCCATGAACACATTGTTTGAATAGCCACCAAATGTAACAATGTAACACAGTTGGATAAACCAATTTTGCATATCAAACACATCCCTAGCAACTGGTACATACATATTAACCCTTTTGTTACCAACCTGGCTGAAACCGGCTCTGACTCTGAATACAAATGTCTTGTTTTCATAAGTTTTGAATTAAAATCTTCCACCAAACCTTAGTCACAATTTATGTTCCTGTAGTGAAACTACCTATCGCCATTACATACAATCTTCTCATTTAAATATAAACAAGCGCGGGCGTAGCGGAAAACACATTCCTTGTCATCACGTGACTGATTATTATTCGAAGCGGCAACTTCTTCGAACCGTTCCCGCCAGAACGCAAACTGACCAATCACGGCCCCTAATAAGGTCACGTGATAGAGTATTTTTCTGATGTCTGGTGAGCCTACCATCAACTATAAAATGC
>NC_068988.1:55147486-55162486 GCF_001194135.2 Octopus bimaculoides
ACGACTACTACCAAGCATTCGTCTTCGCCACCAGCATCTCCAACGATAGTCAACACGACTTTCTATGTACACCAATCCAAACCACCGCGGCACATCTCACTCTCTTCGATTCTGTTAGGTGTTTCATATTCACCACGATTAATAATAGACAAGAGAATTCAGCCAGCGACGAACGTCTGTCCTCAAGAGCCCAGCCCGGCATGGAAGCCAACATCACAACTAGTGATCACTCTGCCACACTCACAGCCTCAACTTCTTTCACATACAGACTCTTCCTATTGTGTACTCAAGAACTGGTATAAATGCTCACGTGTTACTGACTCTCTTTCTATCTGCTGTAATATCTCACATACACATACATGTATCACTCACATACACTCTTTTCTTTGTACGACGGCCTGTCTTTTATTATGTTTTTATATGTCGCATTAACACTCACATACAGACATACATCTTTAACGTCACAATAAATATCTCTGTTATTCATTTCATACGGTTGCCTTCTATCGTCTCTTCATTACTGGTATTTACGAATTCACATATGTTATCGTAGTATAACATATTTTGTATATCATATTTGATATATATTTTTGTGTTCGACCGTGTGACACGTCTAAAATAAAAGGAGTCCTCTTTTTCCATTCGTCACCATTTCTCCTTTTTGAGTTTGTACGGTCGTTCTTACATTCCTAACACTAGCTGAATGATAACTAAGTTAGTTTACTAAATTCTTTGTTATATTTAAAGTAATTGAAAGAAACACAGAGCATCCCAAAATAAATACAGTAACAAAAGGGTTAAATGCGGACATGGATACCATATTTCATTAATTCATTTGCATAATGAAATACAGTCTTGCTATGTATAATTAATTAATGGCTAAAATATGTAACATTTTAAATGCTTTTTCTTTCTTACTTTATGCACAATTGTCCTAACATATCTTTATTCACTCAGAAGTGTGCAGGTACTATGCTTCAAATTGTTTGTGAACCACTGATGTTCATACTCCTTCATTCACTATAACAGCATAGGCTGTTTATTATTGCATGAGTGAGAAGAGCAGCATAACTGGGATAATAATTGATGTATCAAGTTCAATTGTAGAGAATGTAACAATTAAACTAGAAATGTAGTTGTCAGGAGAGGATGGGCTAACTTAAAATGCAAAACTTTCAGAGAAGTAGAGACCGATATTAATTACATTATTTATTCTCTTCTTTCACACATCAAGTAGAACAACATATATGGACAGATTCCTCTCAGCTTTTATCATCATCATAATTTTAATGTCTGCTTTTCCATGCTAGCATAGGTTGGAGAGAGCTTATTAGGCAGATATTTTTTGTACAGTCGGATGCCCTTCCTGTTGATAACCCTTACCTGTTTCCATTCGAGGTAATATTTCCCAGGGCCAGACAGGCTTTCCATGGAAGACTCGAAATGAATAACATTGCTTGTATGATGATGCATATTTTCCACCATCATATGCTGTCAAAACTAGAGTGCTCACAAGTGTACACACACATGCACGCACACACACACACACATCACCATCATCATAATCATAATCATTAACATTTAACATCTGTTTTCCATTCTGGCATGGTTTGGAATGTTTGGCAGGGGTTGGTCTTCACCACTTCATTCTATGACTTCCTGGGTCTAATCCTTCCATATTTTCCCTCTACAATTAGAGATCGCCACCCCTTGATGCAACAGTCATCATTCATATGCATTACATGGCCATACCAGCACACATACATATATACAAAATATCATCTAGCAAAGCAATGTTTCCTCATGGCCAGACATACTTTTGCAGAATATTGGAAATGAATAAAATTCATTTACAATAATCACAAGATGTTAAGACAAGGAAAGACAAACATATACATACTTGCATATTATATTTACGAGTCTAGGACATTTACCCCCATGGACAATAACCCCCCCGAGGATAATTACCCTTGACGACAACAACCTCCTAGAACAATTACCCCTAAGCAGTTAACTCCCAATGTGTACCATATTTTAATGTGTATAAGCTGCTATTTTTTACCAGGGAAATTTAGTGTGCAGCTTAGAGAAAGGTGTGCCTAATGTGTGCATTTTTCATAAGTTTCAGGAGGAAAATAATTTGTGCATGGTGATCGAATCATTTCACTGATTTTTTTCAGAGGAAAGGTCAGTTGGTGAACAATATGAAAGACTACTGCTACTGTACATTGGTACCCAGAAGAAAACAAAGCATATTTGCTTTAATTTATGTTCATGTTTTGATGATGCTATTTTTAATCTAATAAAGACTTTGATATTGATTAAATGTGTTTGTTGTTGATTATTTCTAGGAAGAAATATTTAGATGTTTCAGCCTGTATTAATGCTGTAGTTAGCAATTATGAAAACATAAATGTGATACAATATTTGTGAGGAATTGCATATAATTTGCACTTTTAGAGGATGATTTAAAACTTCTTAATATATTGGAGAGGGGGTAATTGTCCTAGTGGGTAGTTGTTGTCCGGGAGAAATTCCTGGGGGTAATTGTCCTGATACAATATTTACATACATACATACAACAATCTTTGTTCACTTTCTATCTACCAAATCCATTCACAAGGCTTTGGTTGGCCTGTATCTAGAGTAGAAGGCACTTACTCAAGATGTGATACAGCAAATTCCATCTGACCAGACATTTGCAAGTGTGGAAAAGAGGATGTTAAATGATGATGGTGATAATGAATCTGCTTTTGTTTTTTTCTTAACAATCACCGTTAGGTTTTTTGTAGAGATAAATTTACTGGAAACCCCCTATCCAACTCCATATTAGAGGTCTCTTGCCCTTTAAAACTTTAGCAAGAGCAATGTTGCTTGTTATTGACCTTGACATTGGCAAATCTCTTAATCGTATCTAACTTGAAAATTGACATGCAAAGTTGCTTGCCAAAAATTTAGGTTTTAAGACATGCCATATTGTACCCCTATAATTTCATTAGGGGTTAAGCCTGCTCTCCCACATATGGTATGGTGCTGCTGTTACGCACAAAAACAAATTAGACTACATACAGAGAAAAACCTAAATGAAACAACACAAAAAAAACAAAACAAATGTCATTCAATTCCTTGGCACCTACTTACCATCTCTGATACTGAGAAGGAAAATTCATGAAAATGTTACTCACCAACATTCTACAATTGACATTCTACCCATTGACTGGCTAATTTTATAAAAGTACCCATTTTATTAATAACAATTTCTGATTTAGGGTAGTTATGTCAAGGAAGAGATATGTGGAACACTGTTTAGCGTATTAATTTTCTGTCTAGAGATAAAATGATATACAACTGAAGCTTAAGAAATAAGGTTTTAAGTGGCTTTGGTTATTTATTATCTCTGATATCAATGTCATACTTATGTAGGGAAGTGTTTTATTGAGTCTTCCTCAGAGATTCTGTATGACTATTACATTTTGGCGGGGTACCCATCCTTATTGTTACTTTCCAGATTTCATTTAGTATTTAATGGATACTATTTATGCTAAGATTTACTTGATGGTAATAAGGATAAATATAATATGATGTAGACTGCATGTTAATAAACAACCTTATTTTTATTTTGTTAAACAATTAAATTGATCATAACAGACCAATGAAGAACATGGAGTGAGAAGACTAGTATTAATGAATTGTAAAAAAAAAGTTCTTACATAAAGATGTTGTATGAGTCTTTATATTTGTGTACGTTAGCTCAGAGAGAAAAAGAGAGAGAGAGAGAGAGGGGGGAGAGATTGTCAGTGTGTAATATGTTCTTTTCTGTCTCTAATTGAGTTTTTATGCAAGCTTGAACATGCTTTTCATTCTATGCATATGTGAAAGAGAAAGAACAAGAGATGAGTGTGTGAAAGAATTGTTCTCATCTGTCTAGGCATTTAGCAAGAGTTTGGGTGAATCCATGATAATCTCTAAACAAAATGACAAATTCAAACTATTAAGGTTGAAAGGAGTGGGAAAATTGCTCATGTGTACTAAAGATAATCATTCTATTGGCTGAAAAATGATAGTTTTAACTATGTAATCATGTGACCTAATAGGGTTTTCTTGATTGGTAGAAATTCAATAATTTCAACTGGTAGAAATAAAATGGTGTTGGATGCACCAAATTTTCAAGATTTTTCTTTGTGTTTTATGTACAACAACTTGACAGTTACTAATTGGTTATAATTGGTGTACGTGATTAAAAACATTTAAGTACTTGTGGAGAGGCGAGCTGTACTCTACACAGATATAGTTTAGTAACAATCTAATTGCATTTCTTCAATACCATGTTTAGATGTCGCTACAAGAGGGAGAAACCTAAGGTAGTTAAAGCATTTTTTTAGGCTGATTAGATTTAAGTATTGATTCTTACATAATTTTATTCTGGAGTAATAGGCACTGGCAGGCTGTGTGCTTAAGAAATTTGCTTCCTCACCACAGGGTTCTAAGTTCAGTACCACTCCATGGCACCTCAGGCAGGTGTCTTCTCCTATAACCTTAGGTTTACCAAGGCCTTGTGAGTGAGTTTGGTAGATGGAAACTGAAAGGAGCCCATGTATATGTTGAGGTATTGCCTTGAAGGGATTTAGTTGAAAGATTCAACCTCTGGACTTAGATTTTTCAAACCACATACTTATACTATTGGTCTCTCTTGTTGAACTGCTTATTTACAGGGCAGTAAACAAACCGACTTTGGTTGTAAAGCTGTTGCGGGGGATAAATGCAAGGACTCACACACAAACACATGCATGCAAACACACACACACATGCATGCACACATGTACGCATGCGCCCATACACACACACACACACGCCTGCACACATGTACGCATGCATGCACACACATGATGAGCTTCTTTCAGTTTCCATCTACAAAATCCACTCACAAGGCTAGTTGAAGACACCTGATCAAGGTGTCATGCAATGGAACTGAACCTAGAAACATGTGATTGGGAAACAAACTTGTGTGTGTGTAAGTGTGTGTATGTGATGCTGTCCCTTTGTCTTGACATCACGTAATAGCAGTAAATTGGTGTCACCATTGTACAAGCAGTGTCATTTCTTTGCAATATTCTACAAAAACATGTCTAGCCTATTATGCTTGAAGACAGGTGATGTTTGGCAACAGGAAGGGCATCCGGCCACAAAATATCTGCCTCAGTAAACTCTGTCTGTTCTATACGAAAATGGAAAAGTGGATCTTAAAATGATGGTGAGGATGATGATGATGATGATGAAAAAAGTGAGTAACTATAATATTACAGCAATCATACAGGAAAGAATACAAACTCCAAAATAGTCAGACTTGTTAGAGCTTTGATACTGTTGCAAGTGGATCATAACTTTTACATTAAAAGATCATACATACATATATGTATGTATGTGTGTGTGTGTGTGTGTATATATATATTGTAATGAGTTAAAAAATCTTTTGTTATTGTTGCAGCTTCAGGTTATCCCAAGTGTAGTAAACTTATAATTAAAAAAACCACCTCCTCACCACCATCCTCCTCCTCCTCCTTGTTTAATGTCCTTTTTCTATAGTAGCATGGGCTGGATGGTTTGATCAGATCTACTGGGTCCAACAACTGCATCATGTTCCAGTATCTGCCTTAGCATGGTTTCTATGGCTGGATGCCTTTCCAAATGCGAACCACTTTACACCATGTACAAGTGTATTGGGTACTATTTTTGGGCTCCCAGCACTATTAAAGTTGCCAACCAGCTCACATGACTACAAACTCTGAGATGTGTGTGTGCGTGTGTGTGCATGTGTGTGTGTGTGTGTGTGGTGGGTTAGTCTTGGGGATGAGGGGTTAAAGTATTAGAGTATGTGGGAAGGGGAGCAGGTTCTTATTGTAAAGGAGCTGCAAAGCTAATCACATGTGGAAGAGAGGGAGAAAACGATCAGTATGAACTGAAGCCTCAGCTACATTTGATAAAGAGCAGCGATACTTCAATGTACACTGCAGAAGTTTTAGGCTACAGATTAACAATATCAATTGCAATTATTAGCAACATAGAGAAAATGTTTACATAATTCTTATCCTTAGTCCAGGACACACAGACCTGTCCTTGGTGATACAATCTTTTTAATCATTTCTGACAAATAATCATAATATATGATCTGCGATGACTCATTTTGGTCTAGTTCCATACAAAGGAAATTGATGATTTTATTTTTTTATATTTACTTTTTCTAACGTACAGCATTCTCTTTCACCCACCACATAATTCTACTTCAAGCTTTCTATAAATTATGGGAGACAACTTTGTTAAAATAACCCACGACAGAAATCAGAAAGATGAAAAATATTTTAATATGTAATCCTTTCATTTCACATATAGGGTCTTCAATTTATATATACATATAAAACTTTTTTGTATAGAACAGGGCAACATGTACTGTAGCACCAATATCCCAAAGTCTTTTTATGGTCTCGATTTCCAGCCCTTCCTTTCTTCCCACCCTTAGATCAATCAGTTTCTTTAAAATATTCAACTGCTAGACTCGTGAATGCACACGATTCTTTTCTCTTTATGCAGATGTTAGACTAATTTGTCTATAAGTTTAATCGCAGTAGTTATTCTTTAATTTTAAGAACTCCCCAGTAGAAGTTCTTTAACCTTTCGTGCCTAATTCCCTAACTTAAAGATTTTGGCATTTTCATGAGTCATTCAGCTTGTAAATAACGGTTTTATTCTGCTATTTAACCGCGCAATGTAAAACCGGCTATTTCTTTATTTTTCTTACAGTATCTCTCTCCTTTCTCTTGGTGTTCGCTTCTTTCACCTCTTTCTGACTGAAACTGTGACCTTTCTTTTTCTTTCTTACAAATTTCGTATTCTCTCATATCGCTTTCTTACGATTCTCATCTTCTCTCATTCTTCGTCAGTTTTTCCCCAACCTCTTCTACGACCCACTGTGTTTCTATTTCAGTACTCCCTCATCACTAAATATTCAAGGCGGTTAATTTTTTTAAAGCTCTTCTTGAATTACTGAACAATAGTTCAGGGTTCGCACCACCTCCTAGGTGGTTGTGTAAACAGAAGTTGCTATCCTGCAGAATTTTATTGAAGTGGAAGTAGTAATAATAGTCCAGTTGCCACTATTACTCTTCAGTAGTGCGAGGTTTAGTAAGAGTAGCCAGGATAATGATTGTGGTAGAAGTTGGTGACGGCAGAATGAGTGACTGCTTATAATAACATAGAAAAGGAAATAAAAAACAGAGAAAGAGAGAATTATGCTTCAGGCTGATGACAGATGGAGTAATTGCTGTAATAGCAAAGAAAAATAAAGATAGAGTAAAAGTGAAAGACGGAATAAAAGAGAAAGGCAGGGAAACATAAAACACGAAAGTGACGTAGTGTCGTGGTAGCGACAGAGTAATAGCGATCGTGGAAGTAGCAGATAGAGTAGTAAACAACGTAGGAGTGGCGGTGGCAGGTAGAGCAGTATAGGTGGTGGCCATTGTTAAGGCTGTGATGGCGCCTACGGAAGAAACCTAAATGAACACAGCCGTGTTTTGAAGCACACAGACACATGCCTCAGCCATCAGTAAACAAACAAATCTACTCTAAAAGACAGTAGCATTGTGTAGAATATTAAAAAAATATCACTACTACAAGTGTGTGGCAGTCAAAAGTTGCTTTCACTTCGATGATTAACGTCTGTTGGAGCAGCAAAACCCAAAACACAAGCTCTAGACCTAAACATAGGATAAGATTTTGATGGATTTTACTGTTTTCACAGTGATAATGGCTTGATGGCTTTAACTAAAGCCGGATCCTGTCCGTCTGCCACTTGCTGGCCAAATATTTAACCTTCTCCGTTTCTGGATACATTATACAAACCAACCTCTACATCCCTGTGGAGAATCACAACACTGGATTACTATTATTAAGAAATGATTATCACCTTAATTATTTATCTTGCTCTGAAGTTATTGAATGAGAAGGAGAGGCAAAGTTGCCACTAAGGTGGGGTGGGGCCACCTTTATAATTGCAGATTTCCCCTTTAGTTATTTTCTGGAACATTCACTGCTATCTAAGGGTTTACTGGTTTTATATAATTTCTTACATATCCCTGTATCGTATTGTTATAATAATTTCATAAACGGAAGTCATTTTGTTTGTAGTCAACACTGCCAAACTATTTTTGAAATTTTAAGTTTACTACCTTACCCATACATAACTAATATACATATATATTTATATAAATAGATGTGTGACTGATTCATGTAATTTATATGTTTGTATTTACTATTATAATTAAAAATTCATCTGGTTTTACACTGAGAAGCCTCAAACCGTGTATAAACGAAGTGCACTGTGTTATTTGAAGTAAGCTAATTTGACATGTACATTTCATCACCCGGTTTTGTCTATATCCGGTATTTCTTCTCTACTGTTTCCGGTCAATTAATGACTAAAGGCTGGGAAAAATGAACTAAAATTGTATATTTAGGTTTCTAAGACAATATAAAATAAAAGTATTGGATATATTTAATAAATGGTAATAATTTATTTAGATATCCATTTTTTAGGAAAGGTGTTGTTGCTATTTTAGTCTTGTGTACATCAAAACTGGCACACGTACGTAGACACACTTCACGCCTTTCGTAAGTGACAGACAGGGTGGATGATTCGGCAAGGATGGCCATAACCTTTGGTCATCTTTGCACCTCGTCTCTATTGTTATTCAATATTTAACCTATCTTTATAATATAGCTAGTTAGGCGAGATTTTCTCACTTTCCCACTCCGTCTATTATAAAAATCTCAGTACTTGACGGGTGGTAATTTTAAATACAGTGACGGATTAATTTTTTTTTTCCAGTTTTAAGATGATCCTTTTTTGGCACTTTTAAAATATTGGTTTCCTTCCCCTTTTTTTTAATTCCCTGTCTCTTAAGTATATAGTTTATATATTTTTTTTTATCACTGGGATTCCTTGTTAGCTCCTTCTCTACCACATACTGCCATCATGTCTCTTCTGCAAGATCCCAAGTTGTACCAACGTCTTAAGGACTTGGAGAGGGAAATTAAAACTACTACCTCAAATATTAATTTGGATGGACTTATGGTAAGTCTTTTGCAACATCTTTTGTTTTGTCTTAATTCTCTTTTCTCTTTCAGATATCAATTTATCCCCTTTATGTAGTCTGCCGACTCCTCCATACTGCGTATGAAGTTCATGAAAAAACTCGAAGAAATTCTTTCACCACATAAGACAATTATTTTAAATTAATTCAATGTATTCGATGTTCGGTTGTTTTGTAACCCTTTGTCAGACAGATAGGATGAACTTCGAACGAAATTTAGCTGTTAATTATGACTGGCTGCCGGTTGCTCAGATATATAGCTTATTTACTTGTGATTGATTAGACACACCACACACACACACACATTGTGGTTTGGGAAGTAGTCATGAAGATTAAATGACGCTCGAGTATTTCATATAAGTAATGTTTACAATAAGATCTTGCCGAGTCGGTTTCGATATTTAAAAGAAACATTTCTATTTAGATTGGTTATGATTTTGAAAATAAAAAACGGCAAAAGAAAAAAAAAAAAATCTCCGTATCCCACAAAACTCGGTTCTCTCGCCCACGCATCCCTAATATCAGAAATCTTTGCTAAGATTCAAAGAAAATTTTGTGATGTTCATGCATTTTCCGAGTCCATTAGCGATGAGAACCGCTTGCTCGGAATCTCACCACCAGCAACATACACACATACACACACATACGTGTGTTGATTAGTCAAGTCCGGTCCGAAGAAGACTTCTCTATCGTTATAGTATTAAGCTTGTTTCTTTATTACTTAACACTAAAGTTATTAATGAACACAACCTTTGACCTACTAGCCTGCGAGGAGACCTGTGTAGTTTGCTCCCCCTAAATCATACCCTACTGTCTTAAAAAAAAAAAAAAAGACGAGGGCTAATGTATGTCTGAACAACAAAAAGATGACGTTATGATCATAAATCTGCTCAATCCGAGTTGACCTGGGGTTAAACAACAATAACAAGCTTAACCTACATCCCTGAATCCCCACAGATGTCAAATTTTAACATAACGTTATATCAGTCGCTTGAGAATTATGTCGACAGACAAGCACCACAGTTTCTCTCTTTTTCTCAATATCCAAAGATGTTCTCTCTCCCACTCTCTCTGTACTTCCATATTTTAAAAAAATGATATGTTTCATGGATTTTCCTTTCAAATATTCTATGATTTATTTTTCCCACCCTTTCTTCTCCTTTAAGTACTTCATTATTGCTCTGCACCCCGCAAAACACATGGGTTTCTCCTTTAGCCGTCTAACACACATGATATTTCTCTTTAACCTCTTTAATCACAGCGCTCCTTTAAATTCTTATACTGCGATATAATGTAACCATTTGTTTAGTAAATTTGTATCCCATCACTACCCCCTCCCGTTTCATGCTCGTGTCCTTAATTCATCTGATAGTACTGGGATGATGAAGGTGGAGGTTAGGTCGGAGGAGAGGGAGAGGAAATGGTAGTGCTATTTTTAAAACAGAAGAAGTACTTGCAAAGAAGTCGGTTAGTTTTTGGTGGAGTGCTGCTATGAATAATGTCCTAACCGAAACAGTTCACTGTAAGAGTCGTGTATGCACCATGCATAGATGTGTGTGTGTGTATATATATATATATATATATATATATATATATTGTCCGTCAACTGGTAAGGTTGGCTCTATTCCATCACTGAACACGTCTTCACTGCTAACCTCTTGGAGAATCGTGACTAATGCTGACCGAACACATTCACATAACAGATGTGACAAAATTGATGCTCATTTAACTAAAATACTAAGTCTATCCACATTCCATAGGTGCTTCAGAGAAAGATCCAATTTTTTTTATGCGTTTAATATAAAGGAATTCGAGTTTTTGAGGTCATCACATTCTTTTAATAAAATTTCTATGAGCTAGAACAGGTGCTGTTTTTTTTTTTTACCCTTTTGTTTTGCGCGGCAATCTCTTGATAGAAATGTTTTTGTCTTTAAATAGATGGAGCATATTTGTGCTAAGTTTGAGATGTTGGTGAATTTAATACAACTCAGAGATATTCTTCGCACTTTGCACCTGTTTTTGTAGTATATATGTCGCCTCTATAGGGCAAAAGTGTTTCTTAAGTGTGCAATGTGGCAGATGTGCTATGCAGAAGATTGAAAACCTGTTGCAAAGCTGATTCGACTAGACAATCTGATAATCCCTTATGTTTGATAGGGGTTTCGCTCTGTGAGACTTAAGAGTTGCACTAAGCATTGGATGTTGAACTAGGTTTTCCCTAATGCTATGTTTAAGCGTCTGGGGCATGATTTACTCGATTTTAATTTTGGACTTATTGCAGGGATCTACTTTGTGAGAACACCTTTCCAGAATTCCAGAAGGTTCTAGTGGTACCTTAAATACTATTAATTTTGTAGCATTATCTGAAAAGGCTACAAGAGTTCTAAGCATTTATATCGTGTAAGAGAATTGATTATGAGAACAGCATCGCTAATCCTCAGACGTTAAAGTGCTTATATGAGAGCCGGTGTCGTTTTGTTGCTGTCCTAAATGTTTCGCCATAGGAAGATGTGTTACCATTTTGGTCAGTGTTGTTTTTAACTTCAGGTGCTTTCAAATTAGATAAAATACCGGCTTCTAATGATACTTTAATTTGGTTTATTGTGTAAAGTATTTTGCTGAGTAGAACCCTAGGTTTATACAATTTATTTGTACTAAATGATCAATTTGCTCTATACCTACGAATAATGCCGCTTACTTGCCCGAGTTCGATCCGTTTAAATATCAGTTCGATCGTGTTTCAAGAATGAGAAAAATCAATTTGTTTTCAAGTGTTGTTTGTCTGCCAGGAAGAATGTTTAGGATGTCAATCTCCGATCATATTCTCTTCTCATAAGCCTCATTTAGCTCCTTTATTGACATCTGGTAAACCTATTTGCTCTCATCTCCCTCCCAGAACCCCTTCTGTTTTTATTTTTTATCGATGTCTATGAAAGCATCATTGCTTCCTCCCCGGTTTTCATTTCATCTTTTTATCTTGCTAATCTTTCGAGAACAACACAAACGTTTTTAATGATTTTACTTGCTATTTCGTCATTCCTTGTATCAGCTAAGCTCCTGGCATGTCTTTCCTGCACCTGAATGTTTTATTTCCTGGTTGGAAGAAATTCATGTTTTGTATGTTTGTGAATGCTTCAAACCTCCATTCTCTTAAAAATCTAGGAGGATTTGTGTTCATGTTGGCGACAGTTATTGTGATAGCACACGCACCACCATGGATATTTTTCTCTGGCTACTTTCTTTTCGGAGTTCTTAGATTTTTTAAAATTCAAATTCGAGACCAACCTTGTATTTAGCCATCTGGTGTTAATTAAACCCAGTATTAGTAATATGCTATGGTCTATTCAGTTATCTATATCCTCTAACTCAAAATTTGCATTGTGTGTAGTCAAAAAGAAGTATTCTTGGGGTGGAGATGGCGACAAGGTCTTAGTTTAGTCTACGGTTAAACATACAGACCAAAGATAGATTTGAACTCTTAGTACACACACACACACTCACATCCCAGTGGTGTGTCACCTTGTTTATCAAGGAGTAATCATTGGTATGTACCGAAATGTAGAGCTTCCGGCAAACAACTTGCAATTTCCGGTTGGAACCATTTTCTTTTCTTTACGTTGCTAATGCCTTTTCCTAGCAGTAATACACGTCGCAACCTCTGTTTACATTCTCTAAAGATACTAGATTTCACAGACTTATTAAAAAACAAAAAAGTAATCTCGTTGATTTAAGATCTTAGAAGTAACCTGTGTATGAGCCGAACTTACAACACGGTTTCGATTCCATCGTTAACATCCATGGAACCGCCTCGTACGTTTCGGGAAAGGGGAAAGTCCAGATACAAACTGACTGTATTTCAGAATAAAATCACCTAGGAAATTCTAACTTTCATGTTTTTCTAGTAAAATATGGTCAACGGTAGTGAAGTGTTTTTGACTAGAGCCGGAAATATAATCTGACTACGGACTTTACTCACCGGCAATTCTGTAATCGACTTGACCGGTCATCATTATACACTCCTTTTGAATACTTCACTTTTCCGAACCAAAAGGGGAAACTACTCGACCTACTGTATGTAGCAGCCACATCTTCCCTATATTACTACATCTTCTACCTTATAAAAAAAATATTTTTTTGTAAATGGACACATTGGAAGGTGTAGTCCTGCAAGACATTGAACAAAAGACAGGACGCTTACAGTTCGAATGCCTGTGACCATAGGTCTAATCTCTGAAGGCAGACCAAGGGTTAAATAACAACAACAGTAGCTTTAATTTTCCATTGTCTAATTAAAATTATCATTTTTGCTGGGAATGTATGTGGAAGTATAGCAGTTTTCCCGTCCTTTAGCTTATTTCAGTCACCCTAAAGAAGAAATAAATCTCCGATTACTTTCTATGTATATCTCTCTTTTTCTTGACTAGAAGTCCCAAACCTGTCCTCTATACCAGTGCTTCGCTACCGGTATACTGCGACACACTGGTGTGCCACGAAACGATGCTAAGTGTGCCACAGTGTAACCTGAATATAATTTCCCCCTTATACTTTTAATTATATTTTTAGTTCAGGTGTGCCGCCGAATTTTGAAAAAAAAAGAAGTGTACCGCAAATGAAAAAAGGTTGCGGTCACTGCTTTGTACCAGTAGGCGAATTAGACAGACGTTCAGAAACTTATTCCTTGACGAAGTTTTTTAGTTTCTAGATTAGAGTATTCTTTTAACAAGAGGGGAAGTACTGGAATGAATATTTGTCATTTAGACACCTGCTAACCTGTTTGAAATTGGCGAATTCCTCTGTTGCTAACGTTTCTAAGCCTTTCCCTCCTTTCCATGCATAATCTTTCGTTTTACTGTCTCTATTTTTCTTTGTTTTCGTCTTTTTTCTCCCTCCAATTTTTTAGCTTTATTTAATTTCTTTCATTCTTTCCTTCTGTTTGTTTTTCTTTTCTATCGTGGATTGCAGTTTCCCGCAAAAAAGTCAAACTGGTTTTTCTCCGATTCAGCATTATTCAGTCAGTTCTCCACCACTGTCAGTCTGTCTCTCATTCTCTCTCTCTCTCTCATATATATATATATATATATATATATACACACACACACACATATCTCGTCGCTCCTGCTTCATCCTTCTTTCTACTCTGCTGCTGTCATCCAAACCAGTTTCATGTCCTCCTTCCTCCTTAATCTTCCACTAAATACTCTCTCACTATTCCATGTGTCTCTTGTCACATCTTTTTATCACTCCCCGTACATACTGCAGATTTTACTATTAAACTCTTCTCGTTTTTTCAAAGGCATTCGTGTCAACTCGTCAACTGATGCCGATTCTTCTTTACACTATTCCACGGATTCAGCCATGTCTCTACCATTCTATGCTCTGTGTGCGCGCGAGTTTGCTCACGCGTTTATTCATCTCCTTTCTTCTCTTGCTATCAGTTCATCTGTCATGTATATATATATTTGTATCTATCTCCTCCCATCTCTGTCTGTCTCTCTCTGTCTGTCTTTATGTATGTATGTAAAAACATCCCATCGTTCTGTTTCTTTCGTTTTGTGAATGTATTTTCTTCCTTTCCTTCTTCATCACGCATTCTATCCTATCGACGCAACAACTGAGGTCAATATATAGCATTACCAGTTACAGTTGTTGCCAATTTCTTTCAGACATAACAATTGATCACTCCACTGTAAAATACCTCCAACCGCCCTTTACTCGTCTAGGATCTAGGATATATAATTAGAAGTGGGGGGGGGGAAGAAAAAACAACGGAAAAAGTGAGGATAGGTATCTAAGTATCGAGGAACATTTCATGTCAACCCAGAAGAGACGCTGTTATTGAAAAGAATGAACTCTTTTT
>NC_068988.1:55163932-55180144 GCF_001194135.2 Octopus bimaculoides
TATATATAAATTTATTTATTTATTTATGTGCCTTTTTAAGCCTAGCCAGGCTCATGGGCCTGGTTTTCTGGTTTCTATGGTGTATGTGTTCCCCCCAGCTGGACGGGTCAAGAAACAGGAAGAAAGGGTGAGAGAAAGTTGGGGCGAAAGAATACAACAGTGGTCGCCACCCCCACCCCCCTGCTGGAGCCTCGTGGAGCTTTAGGTGTTTTCACTCAATAAACACACACAACGCCCGGTCTGGGAATCGAAACCGTGATCCTCCGACCACAAGTCCGCTGCCCTAACCACTGTATCATCATTGCTGGTCACAATGTGCTTCCAACCTTTTCTTGACTGAATCCTTCTTTTCCATCATGGCCTGAATCATTTAACTAAATTGTATTCCCATCATTGTGGAAGCTTTCTAGTTACTTTTTCTGATCTTTTGGATACCCCTCAGCAACTGACTACACAGATTCATCTGTTTTCTGTGAACTTTGGACATGTCTGGCCCTGCAAAACATACTTTTGGTATTCTGCGATCACATTGTTCACTCTGCTCTCTTCTTGAATTAAATCATTTTGGATATGCTCTCACAATGATATTCCTGGCATGGGTCTTTCTATAACCTTTTGCGTTATAGTAAATCAATATTCTTCCCTCCTTGTAGTAGTCTGTGTCTCACTTGCGTATAAGAAGCTGGTATGCAGGTTCTTGTCCAGCTTTGCTTTGAGCACATCTTTTATCAAGGCAAATGTCTTCCATCATGCCCATGTTCTCTCTGAGATTTCAACATTCATGTCTTGGCACATATTCACTGTAGACACACCTCTTTTCTTTCACAATTTTGCTGTTTTCCACTTCTATTTGGCTTTGTGCTACAGCTTTGTACTGCTTAGATTTTGTTTTCATGCAGTTCATTTTAAGGCCTATAACTGAGCTATATATAAGTGCCCTGCTCTGTCAGCACGGTCTGCAGTTGATCTGTGATTTCAGCAATGAATATGATGGCATGAGTAGCTTGCTGTTGATGTTCATGCTGCCTCTCACTTAATGTGCTTGATAACCATCTCTAGACATGTGGTGAAGAGGTTCAGTTGCTTTCTGAAGATTAAAATACCCTCACTGTGGAGAGTCAAATACCATCTTGCTTCAAAAGAAGGCTAGTAAAGAAGATATAAGAAACTATCACCCCATATGCATCTTGTCTCAACTCTACAAGCTGTTTACAAACGTCATTGTCACTAGATCATAAAAAACAGCTTGACCGGCAGCCAAGAGAGAAAGCGACCATAGTTTGATGGATCACATATTCATTCTAACACAGCTTTTAGAACAAGCAAAAGAACATGAGTTGCTCCTGTGCATACTTTCATTGACTATGAAAAGAAGGATGAATGCAGTGCTGAAATCTCTGGAAGTGCAAGGAATCTGGGCATAATACTGCTTCGGGATGCAAACTCCAAAATGCACCACTGACATAGCTGCACTATTGTCACCAATACAAATTACATTTGTGAAGGGTGCCAAACAAATAAATACCACCTTCGCAAAAGTCTATCACCGCACATCTCTCTGTCTGTCCATCCATCTGTATAAGCATACACACATAAACATTTTATGTATAATATACATGTATATGAGTGTACATGCATTGCTTACATGTCATCACTTTGCTTTTCTATGCTGGTATCTATCTTTATAAGGGAGTATTTTATGATCAGAGGCTGTTTACACCAACTAGAATTAACAGTGTGTGTGTGTGTGTGTGTGTATATATATATTTATTTTAATATTTAGTTGAAGCAACATAGTTTAAGGTTATCAAGTGATGTAATAGCACTGCTAACACAGTATTGACTTATAGAAAATGTTTGACATACCTTGTAGTATACTGTGGTTGCATAACAAAATACAGTGTCCCTACAGGTCATTAATAAAGCAACATAATAATTCAAAGGATGAGAGTTTTGTGCATTAGCACTTATCAAACTAGCATGTGTGTATGTATTTCTAAAACACAAATGTTTGTTTATATGCTCACGTATATATATGCATATGCATACATAGTGTGTCTGTATACCTCTGAAGGTATATGGTATTTTGAAAGCTGCATGCCATTTGTTTATCTGTACTCCAAGAAAGACATGTAAGAAAATTGTGAAAGAGGATGTGTATGATGAGTTTTGGCATGTTGTGCCTTGCAAATGAGATCAGATATGACAGGGACAGTGATATGCAATACAGCAGATTTGTCTGCTCCTTTCTGCATGTTAAAATGATGATGATAATGTAACTTTACACAAAGACAGACCTATGTTACTTAGATTCCATCATTCCTTTAGAATTATTTAGTAAATTGGTTGTTGTCTTGTCCAGGCCAGCCTTGATTAAGACATATGACCACAGGCATTCCAACCTCAATCATCCTGTCTTGTTCTTTTTTCTGGCATAGTATACCCAAGACTACATTATTTAATGTATCCTTCCTTCTCTTGGAGTCAGTAGACTTGGTTTGAGGAAAATTTTTCTGTCATATCTAGCAGATTGAATGGCTGTGTAGAGACGCCTTCATTGGCTTGTAACCAAATTAGTTACAAATTAATGATCGACATAAATGAATAGATAATGAAAGAAAAAGATTTAATTAGTGAAGAGGTTCTGAATGCAATTTACCATTCCACCATGCTCTATTCTACAAACTACCATTTGGCTGATTGATATGTTGGTGATATTCCTCTGTTTGGCAGATTGTTATATCGCTTATATTCATAGTTGCTGTTAGTAGTGGGTGTACTCATAGAGGTGATAGTGTTACTAGTAGTAGTAGTGGCTTGCTAGTTCAGAGGAGTAGAGTTTGTTGTAGTAGAGATAGAAGTAAAGAAGAAATATAGCTTGTCTGTTGGTTAGTTGTTGCAGCCTGTTGGTAGTGGTAGTGGTTGTATTAATAATGGTTTCAAATTTTGGCCCATGGCCAGCAATTTTTAGGAAAGCAGTGGAGGCAAGTTGATTACATCAACTCCAGTACTTGACTGGTACTTTATTTTATTGACTTCAAAAGGCCGAGAAGCAAATTTGACTTTGATGGGTTTTGAACTTAAAACGTAAAGAGCTGGAAAAAATGCTGCCTTAGTTGTTGTAATCATCATCATCATTTAATGTCCTTCTTTCATGTAGGCTAGCTTTAGACCTCTCTGGAAGTGATACATATGAAAGTAGGACTACATTGTTAGCATTTCTAATTTTTGGTACTGGAGGATTTGAACACTGCATTACAAGCTAATCGGAACACCCATCATCATCATTTTACATCCACTTCTCCTGCTGTATGGATTGAATGGGCTTTCTAAAGCAGTTTTATGACCCCTCCTCATTATCATTTAGTGTCCACTTTTCCACTGCATGTGTGAGACAGAATTTGTCAAAGCAGATTTTCTGCAGCTGGATGCCCTTCCTGTTACTAATCCTCACCTGTTTCCAAGCAAGTTAATATTTCTCCATGGTCAAACATGTTTTTCAATGGACAGTTGGAAATGAACATCATCTGTATGATGGTAATGTTCATTTATGACCATCTCATGATGTTAGGATAGGGCACACACACATATATACACACACACACGCACACACATGCACACAGTTACATGTGACAAATTACTCATAAAGCTTTGATTGACCCAAGGTTATGGAGTAGATGACACATTGGGGCTGAACTCAAGACCGCATGGTTGGGAAGTTTCTTAACGATACAACTGCACTGATCAGACAGAAATAGTAAGGTATCAAATAAAATGCCTTTATGACTATATTGGTTCTGACTTTAGAACTTGCTAAGATTGTGTTTTGCGTTTCATCCTTTCATAATAATAATAAAAAATGCCAAAAAAAAACATGTAAGTTCTGTGTTCTGGGCAGGTGTGTGTATTTAATTTAACTGGCATATTCCCAAATTTGAGGACTTGTGTCTATGTTAAAAATCAGTATCATAGTGGTGTAATATATGAGCAAAATGTGGTTGTTCAACCCATCTAGGAGGGCAATAACCTTCAATAAAAATCAACTCAGACTGTCACAGCAACCAGTTCAACTTATGCCAGCGTGGGACTTACTTAAAGCCTTTGCTCCCTATGGACTATCAGCCATTGATAACTTTCCCCTACTGTTCTCAAATTTGGGCTGGCTTTCCCTGAACAAAAGCCTTCCACTTCCAGGACTTGTTGGTTTTGAATTGTTATTGATGCTTTTGTAATTTTGTTTTTCTTTACGTAGGGGTTGTTGGCCTTATGCAAACCCATTTTTACCTCTGGGAAGAGGTGGCCCATAATAATCTGGCCTCTGTCCTTTTACTTGTCCAGTATGGTAGGCCCTACCAAGAGTGTGCACTCTGCTGGCATAGCTCTCAGGGTTTCAGCTCTCAGAGGTGAACTGGACTTTGTAGTGGATACCAGCTAAGAAGTGGACATAAAATGGTGGTGGTGATGCTAATGAGTGCTGCTCCTTGCTATAGTGAACCATTTTGTCTTTTACTAATCTATTTATTACACACTTAGTTGAAATCTTGAGTTGCTGTGAGTTTAGTGCCTTGGCCACAGACATAATTTGGTACTGATACCTTGGATGAAGTCTGATATCCTATTGATTTGTCTATAGGTAGCTTTGTTTTTGGTTTCTGCTGAAAGGGGACTCACTGATGGGCCAATCAATTGTAATAGTGTTTCTAGTTGTAGTAGTATTAATAGTGGTTAAATATTTCGCTTGACATTTGGTGGTTAGTCTTGGTTACTGTTGTTATATTCTATTTGTGGTTCTTGCAGTAGTTGAGGAATCAATAGAAGACAGTAGTAGTGGAGTTCTGGTTGTGATATCTGCGCAGTTATATTTGATTATGAGGATATCAATTTCTATTTTGGCATAGTTGTTGAGTTCCAAGCCTACTCTGGAATCCAGTTCCAGTAGATCTATGAGCTGACATTCCAACTATGGTCATCCACCCTTTTTTCAGATCTAATGTAGATAAGACTATGTTATCCTATGAGTTCTTTGTTAAAACAGTAGGATGTGACTTGATGGTGACTTGGTTTCTATTTTTATCAGATCAAGTGATTCTATAAAGGTGCACATACTTGATTTAGAAGCAGATGCTTGCTTCCTTCTTGTTTTGTATTCATTATTTCATTATTGTATTTATTATTTCATCAGAGGCTATCATACAAAGACAAACACACAGCAGTGAGATTAATGTGGCTGGTGCTCAGTGGGAACTTCTGTAGGTTGATATCATCATCTTTATTTACCATGCACTTTTTCCTGCTTGAATGTGTCTGACAGAATTTGTTGGGAGGCAGATTTTCTACAACCATCCTTCACCTGTTTCCCAAGATAATATTTTCCCAAAGCTAGTTTCTATTGAAGATGGAAGTGAACAACCTCACTTGTATGACAATGACACTCAATTATACCCATCATGTGATGTTTAGACCAGGACACACTCGCACACACACACACACACACACACACACACACACACACACACACACACACACACACACACACACACACACACATACAATAGACTTCTTGCTGTTTCCATCTACTAAATCCACTCAAGGCTTTGGTCTGTCTGGGCATGGAGTAGAAGATGCATACCCAAGGTGTAGTACAGTGGAACTGAACCGAAGGCCACATGATTGAAAAGCAAGTTTGTAAACCACACAGCCATGTCTGTGTGTATTATTTGTCGTAATAGTTCTTGTGGAAATAATTCCAGTGTTGCACTTCTGGAGAAGGAGCGAGAAGTGTTTAGTGCAGGGAATTGAAATAGTAAGATTGGTGAGAAGTGATGTGTGAGCTTAAGATGATGCATAGCTTGCTAGATTACAGGAGTAGAGGATGTTGTAGAAGGGATAAAGGATGGAGAAGAACCATTACATTTGTGAGTGATTCATTGCATGGTGGTGGGTGAAACTTTGAGAACTAACTGGATAGTTTCCTTTGGATGCAGTAGAGGTTATTTGCATGTATGTGTTGCACTGATGTGAGTCATGCTTGAATTTTGTAGTGGATCAGCAACTAATCTCTGAAGAGGAAACATTCTTTGAGATGCAGTTGTGGTAATGTTATATGTATGAGATCACGATGAGAATTTATCAGAGATGGTGTAGCTAAGCATTTGTAATGATAGAATAGTCTTTAGTTGGGTGTTGCTAATGTGTATAAGAAAGGTGTGGTGTAAAACTTTCTTTTCTTTTTTGTATAGTGTTTGTGATTTTTGTATTCAAAGAAGCTAAGTTGTGTCACTAATACAGGATATTTTTGAGGGTTGTGTTCACCAAAGCAATACATGTCCTGGCATGAGGTATTTAGCTTTTAGTTGGATGCTGCCAGTGTGTGTATGTGCATGGAAGGTTAAAAATGAAAGGTGGGTGGTATTGTGCATGTGAGATTATTTTATATGTTCCAGTGAGCAGTTTATTAGTGTGCTCCTGGAAGGTGGGAAATAAATGACTAAACTTTGAAGTTCACCATATTTGATAGAATGTGATTGAGGGAACTAAATCAACAGGTTTGGCAATAGAGATGTCTAATAAGATACTTGTGATCTCAGAGATGAGAGTTAAAGAATTATCCCTAAGTGTGCAAGTTAGCCAACCAGCTAATCCAGTTGAAGACTCTGCTGAATTAATGGTTTCAATATTGTTTTTTCCGAAGTTCTCAAGTATGAAAGACTGTTGATGTGAGATGTAAGATAATAGGTTCCATAAGATTGGGACCTATGGAAACCATACTGCTGGTACTCAAGATAACCTTTGAAATGATGTAAGGGAGATATGTTAGTATTTTTCTGGGTGGAAAAAGTGCATCATGTTTCTATTGACTGGATTAAATCCCTGTAGAGAAAGAGAGAGAGAGAGAGAGAGAGAGAGAGAGAGAGTTTGTGACAATAGGAGCTCTTGAGGGTACTGTTTGAATGAAATGGAAGAGAAGTTAGAACCAGTTGTGTTGGAGTGATTTTGTGTTGTTTTTACATACAATGACTTTGTTGGTGAATCAGGTGGGTGGAGAAAGAGCTTGGGAGGAGTTTTGTGTGTGTGCGCCATGTTGATTTTTTAAGCAAAAGGGAGAGGAAGTATTGTGACATTATCAGAAGTTTGACTTAGTTACCATGGTTGATCAGTAGTGGGTAGGAAGATTCTCTAAGCTGCAGTTTGCAAGATAAGAAAATTGACAGGCTGCACTATGCACACAAATATCCTTTGCTTTCTTAGGGATTATCTTGCAGGATTTACAGTAGTGGGTAAACAACTTTTACTGGTGATAGTTTGTGACTTCTAGGTGTTGTAAAAGTAGACCACACCTGTATAGCTGTGATGTATCTGTAAATGATCCACTAAGAGAGTACACGAGAGTTGTGGATGTGATATCAACCCTCTAATTAGAGATGAAGCACATTTACTACCGAGAGCAGTCACCGTTGAGGTAATAGAGTTCTGATAGATTAGTTAATTTATCTGAGGGTTTCTGTTGTAGGTAGATGTAAAGTGTGTTGACTTGATTAAGCAGATGATCTGATTGGGGATAGGCATGTTGATAGCTTTGTAAAAGCTGGGTTTGGAAGAAAGTGTTGGTCATGAATAGATAAATATACTGAGCAAAATAATAGACAGTAGTTGGTGATAATGATCAAATGGTGAAGAAGATTATTATTTAGGATTCTGTTTTGATTGTTGTAGCTTTTATTGTTGAATACGAGCAGCAGAGGAACTGCAGATTTCTTGTTTTTATTTTAACGGTATAGTAATATGGTGTAGCTGTTAGCATTTCTATAGTTTGATGTTATTAAGAAAGCCTTTGGTCAGAGCTATTTCTGCCATGATTGTCCCATTTTATTTTCAAATAAAAGTTTTATCTAAGACTTCATTGACCAATGTGTCCTTTGTTTTTTAATACAAAAGTGTGTAATTTGAGTGAGTTCTATTTGCAGTTGGTTAAGCAGTCATGTAGAGAACCCCCGCCAATCATTGTTTTTCAAACAGTTTATCTGAGACTTCATGAGCCAATGTCTTTCAATTTATTTAAGACACAAATGTATAATTTGAAGAAAATTTAGTTGCTGTTTGTAGCACATGAAGCAACCATATAGAGGCCTCTTCATTATTTTCAAGCACAATTTTTCTAAGACTTCATTAATCAATGTATCCTTCAGTTTTTTAACACAGTAGTATGTAATTTGAGGTAGATTTAGTTGCTATTTGTAGTAGGTTGTGCTGTTATGTAGAAGCCTCCGCATTGGCTTGTGCAGCAGTAAATTGTCAGTATGTGTACAGGTATTGGTGGGTGTGTTAGTTGAAATAGAATGATTGTATAATCACTTTGATAAGAAAAACAATTGTGAATGGATTGGGTGGACGGAAACTTAAAGAAGCCTGTGATATATATATATATATATATATATATATATATATATATATATATATATATATATATATATATATATGCATGTGTGTGTGTGTGCTTGTGTCTCATTGTCTTGACGAGTTGTAGAATGATTGTCATTGTCATACAAGTGGTGTCCTCTGTTTTTAATTTTCCTTCCATGTAAACATTTCTGGTGATGGGGAAATATCATCTTGATTGGAAACAAGTGAAGATTGGTGAAAGGAAGGGTGTCTGGCCATAGAAAATCTGCCTCAGTGAATTCCTTCTGATCCATGAAAGAATGGAAAAGTTGTTGTTAAAGAGATAATGTGTGTGTGTTTATGTAAAAGCTATTTGTATTCTGGTTTTAGAACAGATACACGGCATCTCTGGATGTTGTAAGAAGTGGTTAAATAAGCTATGTTCTCAGTGAACTTAGTTGGTGACCTAGTTCTGATTTCCATTTAAATCTACTTCATTAAGGCCCTTCAACAAGACAACACACTTTACATAACTTTATTGTACAACGATCCCTGATACTGAAACTCTCTTGGTGAGAGAGAAATGTCCTACTGGATAGGACACCAATTGAGTTGGTCACAAGAAACAAAGAGATTAATTGTTAAAAACCCAGACATTATGCAACCACTTTCACTCCTACTGGTGTACTTATTCCAGCCAATAATGCTACAACTATCACATCAGCCAGCATCAACACTTAACCACCATTACCACCTCTATCAATATCAACTGCTAAAGCTAAACATCTAATATTGGTTTGAAATGTTGGCACAAGGCCAGCAATTTTGTTGGAGGGGTTAAATTGGTTGCATCGGTTAATTGGTTAAATTGGTTACAAAGGATGAAAGACAAAGTCAACCTCGGGGGAATTTGAACTCAGAATATAGCAATGGACGAAACAATGCTAAGCATTTTGTCCAATGTGATAAAGATTCAGCCAGCCCACCACCTTAGCAACACATCTAACTCCGGTTTAAAATTTTGACACTAAGCCAGTAATTTCAGGGTAAGTGTGTAAGTCAATAAAATCAACCCCAGTGCTCAGCTGGTACTTATTTATCAACCCCAAAAGGATGAAAGGTAAAGTCAACCTCAGCAGAAATTGAACTCAAAATGTAAGGACGGATGGAATGTTGCTAAGCATTTTGCCTGGCATGCGAACATTTTTGCCAGCTCACTGCCATAGTTGCACATTTAATATTCTAATTCACCATCACTAATATTACATCATTTCTATCATAATACTGCAATAAACATAGCCCCTAAGGCAGTGAGCTGGCAGAAACATTAGCATGTCAGGCGAAAAGCTGAGCAGTATTTCGCCTGTCATTACATTCTGAGTTCAGATTCCGCCAAGGTCAACTTTGCCTTTCGGGGTCAATTAAATAAGCACCAGTTACGCACCGGGGTTGATGTAATTGACTTTTAATCCCTTTGTCTGTCCTTGTTTGTCTCCTCTATGTTTAGACCCCTGTGGACAATAAATAAATAAATGTTTAGCCCCCTGTGGACAATAAAGAAACAAATAAATGTAGCCCCTATTTAACCCTAAGCACAAAATCCCCCTACAGTAATGCTACCCAAACAAAACAACTATTGTGAACAGGAGAAAATGCCCATACACACGGTGGTTTTGGTGCAACATTCTGATGAATACAAAGAACAAATACACAGAACTAT
Source organism: Octopus bimaculoides (assembly GCF_001194135.2). NCBI lineage: Eukaryota > Metazoa > Mollusca > Cephalopoda > Octopoda > Octopodidae > Octopus > Octopus bimaculoides. The sequence goes on from NC_068988.1 coordinate 55,174,032, forward strand.
TTTGTAAAGGAAATTCTAAACATTTTCACGAAGCTTATTTTTGGTAAAACTTCCTTTACTCCTACACTCCTACATGATTAATGGTTCTTGAGAATATTTCTCACAAACCAACTTAAGAGTATCACAATGATGTGGTCACAACATCAATGTATATATGCACATATATATTTATATATTTGCTTGCACTCACACACACATTATGTACCATTAGCAGCAGCTTATTTCCACTTTTCAGGGCAGTATTTCTTAGGTAGTGTTTCATGGCTGGATGCCCTTCCTGTCACAAATTCATTTAACCACTTCTTACAACATCCAGAGATGCCATGTATCTGTTCTAAAACCAGAATACAAATAGCTTTTACATAAACACACACACATTATCTCCTTAGCAACAACTTTACCATTCTTTCATGGATCAGAAGGAATTCACTGAGGCAGATTTTATATGGCCAGACACCCTTCCTTTCACCAATCCTCACTGAATGTTTTTTGCTAGAGATCCTTTATTACTGGACCAGTAACTTATCCAGTGTATAAACTGCCCATGTAAGTTATAAATTTCCTTCTTAGCTACAATGTACACTTGTGTATCTGCAGTGTGAATGTGCATAGACTTACCTATGTATGTGAGTCATCATCATTGTTTTAACATCCACTTCCCCTGCTTGCGTGGGTCAGATGGAATTTGCTGAGGCAGATTTTCTGCATGTGGATGCTCAAAGTAATATTTTTTTCATGACCATATATGGTTCCATGGTAGGTAGGAAATGAAGCTTGCCTATCGTGTGATGTCAAAGCAAAGAGACAGTAACACGCACGCACGCACGCATAGAGAGAGAGAGAGAGAGAGAGAGAGAGAGAGAGAGAGAGAGAGAGAGAGAGAGAGAGAGAGAGAGAGAGAGAATTCTTTCAGTTTCTGCCTATCCATTCCTCTTAAATGGCTTTGATTAGCTTGAGGCTATTGTAGAAATTTGCCTAAGGTGCCACACAATAGCACTGAACTCAAAACCATGTGGTTGGGATGAAAACTTCTTACTTCACAGCTATTGCATTGGCAGACATTACTGATTAAAAAAGTTTCAGAACAGAATATTTAGTTGTTAACTATGTGGCTTGTTGATGTGATGATACTGATGTACCACCAAAAAATTTAACTGGACAATTAGATCTCTAGTTCAAAATTAGCATCTTTGATGATGATGGTGATTAATCTTGATGAGATTAAGCAATTAATCTCCGTTTTCATCACTTATGTCTAATAATTTGATATGGTCAATTTCTAGTCAGGTAAACTTTTCTCCCATAGTCTGCCCTATTAACTTTCTAATCTTGCAGTAAAATTGAAATATGTTTACTTCCCTTAAATACCTTCATGTCTCTACTGTAGGCTTTATGTAACCTGGTGTACTTAATAGCATTTGTTAATTATTTGTTGCATTTCTTGTGCATATGTTTTTAGTAGGAGAACATAAATTTCGTCTTTGTGGTTAAGATGCTAGTCTACTAATTCAAAGGTCACAAATTCAAATCTTGCTTTGAGTATAGAGTTATACTCTTAGGCAAAACTCACTAGTTTGCTCTCATCATTCAACCTTGAAAAAATTCAGAAAAACTGCCAAAAGGCACTGGCATGGCTGTGTGATTAAGAGCTTACTTCTCAACCATGTGTTCTCAGGTTCAGTTCCACTGCATGGCACCTTGGGCAAGTGTCTTCTACTAGAGCTCTGGGTTAATCAAAATGTTGTGACTGGACATGGTAGATGGAAACTGAAAGAAACCTGTTCTATATGTGGGTGTGTGTGTGTGTAATGTGTGTACTCTTTTCAAGACAAGGGTACACACATGAACATCACCATCATACTAGTAATGTTGTTCATTTCCAGTCTTTTGGAAGAACATGTCTAGCCATGGCAGAATATTACCTTGCATGGAGACAGGTGAGGTTTAGCAACAGAGAGGGTGTCCAGCTGTAGAAAATCTGTCTCAGCAAATTCTGTCTGCCCCATGCAATGAAAAGTTATTTCACTGATCCCTGATATTTTAAAGGTTAGTTTGAATTCAGATTACTAAGCTGTCAAAAGACCTTCAGCTATGATAGCAAATAGGGTTCTTTATTGTTATTCTGTCTTGAAGTTGAACTTTAACCAATGTGTTATTATAATAAACAGTATCTTCTTTTTTGTTAATTGTTGTTTCTTGAGAAGAGCATTGTTTGTAGTTTGTGTTGGCCCTTTTAGATAAGAATTGTCGACAGTTTGTGTTGTGAGGGAAAGTGCAGGCATGCACACGCACATACACACACATGCATGCACACTTTCTCCCTCTCTCTCACCAGAAGTGAGTTGTCATGAAATTAAGGTCTACATGTAATAAGTACAAGAGCATTTTGAAAGATAAGCATAATGTGGGTGCAGGAAGCAAAGAAGTTTTTATAATGGGTAGGTTTAACATGGAGACTATGCAGCTAATAGGCTTTGTTACGAGACCAACTCTAGACATATTCTGGGCATTAGACTCCAAAGATATGGTCCTTGCATTTAAAAAACAAAGAATTGTTTGTATAAAATTCGGTTACTTTACTGCTGTCACCGGGGCTGAATGATTTACAAACAAGTTTCCTCTGACTCATTTTTGGTTTTTCACAACTGCTGTTTGAAACTATAGTTAGTTACAGTCCTTTGAGTTTTCAGAGCTGTATGTGTCAACAGCAATATTATATTTCAAATTGCTCTGTTATTCATACTCTCGCTCTCCATATCATTGGAAACTATTTAAAATCTGAGACATGTGTACTAAATTAGTGAACCCACACTCCAACATCAATCATTCGTTTTAGTAGGTACAGGTACTCTTTTGAGGAGTTACACTTGAAGTATGCACTTGAATTGTGGCAGTAAAGGTAATTTTTTTTCTGTTATTGTTAGATACCACTCATGCCAGTCAACCATTAAGCAGAGGTAGGCGAATCTATCTTTCAGCTATTTACTTGTACTTATCTTAGTTATGCACCTAACCTTCAGAGAAACACTACTTATAATGGAATAGTATTCTATCCTGGAAGACAATTTGTCCCTCAGCCTATCATTTTAAATACTAAAGCATAGGTCTGGTATTTGAAAATGGATTAACTTAATCACTAAATTAGATACCAATCTCTCTGTAAATATTATAGCAATCTTAAGAAATGTGGAATTTATCATTTCATGAAAATAAAAAGAAAAGTATTGTGAAGTGATTTAATAGACTTGTTGCAGTTGTACTTCAGTATTGTTCATTAGATCTAGAAGTATTTGCACTGCTTAACAGACCTGTATATTACAGATTACTAAATGGCAAATTTGTAAACTCAGTGTAACATGAATTTTTTTTTAAAACAATGCATTCACTACATGATTCAGACGTGGCTGTGTGGCAAGAAGTTTGCTTCCCAATGACATGGTTCCAGGTTTAGTCTCACTGTGTGGCATCTTGGGCAAGTGTCTTCTGGTATAGCCAACCAGAGCCTTGTGAGTGGATTTGGTAGATAGAAACTGCAAGAAAAAAATATATATGTATGTGTGTGTGTGTGTGTGTGTGTGTGTATGGCAGGTGATCAAGATGTTTGGTGCATATACTGTGCTTGTGTAGACCTGTCAAGCCAAATGAGACCATAGTCATGACCAATGCCAATGTTAGGTCAAGGCACCCATGCTGGTGGCATGTAAAAAACACTGACTACACTCTCAGAGTGGCTGGCTTTAGGTAGGACATCCAACCATAGAAACCTTGCCAAATCAGATCGGAACCTGGTGCAGCTCCCCGGTTTACCAGTTTTCAGTCAAACTATCCAACCCATGCCAGCATGGAAAACTGATACTAAATGATGATGATATATATATATATATATATATATATATATATATATATATGTGTATGTGTGTGTTACATGGCTTAGTGGTTAGGGTGTTGCACTCATGATCATAAGATTGTGGTTTTGATTCCTGGACCAGGTGATGTGTTGTGTTCTTCAGTAGATCATATTTCATGTTGCTCTTATCTACTCAACTGGCAAAAATGAGTGATCCTGTGATGGACCCTTGTCTGGAGGGTGGGAGGATATATACTCCACATAATCTAGAAAAAACAGCCTTATGATCCTGTGGCTCAGGAAGGATCTTTGATCCTTTTGATGTGTGTGTGTTACTGTCTTCTTGCATTGACTTCACATGACAGTTGTAAATAAGTCTCACCATCATCTAAGTGGTGTCAGTAATTTCCAATCTTCTGTGAAAACATATCTAGTAATGGGGTAATATTAACTTGCATAGAAACAGTTGAGGGTTTGGTTAATTACTTAAAATTCTTCTCCTTATATAATCAAAGCATACAGCCCCAAAACTCAGTTGGTTCACATGCAGCATTATTACTGCTTTGCAAGCTATGAACACCACCTCAATGCATGCAAAAATGATATCTAGAAAGCAAAATATTGTTTTCTCTCTATTGCATGGTCTATGAGTTATTTTGCTGACCAGATGCAGTTAGATTTTTTGGTTCCTTGGCAAAATGATTCCAACAAGCTTACCTGATTTCCTCTTCATCTTGCAAAAGCCACATTATCATCATCATCGTGGTGAGACTCATTTACAGTTATCATGTAAAAAGCACTTTTTGAGTGTTGGGCCTCACAGAGGCAAGGTGGCTATCACCGGTGTCATGTAAAAAGCACTTTTCGAGTGTTGGGCTTTATGGAGGCAAGGACAATGACCGAGACCTTTGGCATTATGCCGTGCATGAGAAGATGACCCATCAAGCCAAGTAAAATCGCAGATACTGGTATCATGCAAATGGCACCCAAGCTGGTTGCACGTAAAAGCACCCATTACACTCTTGGAGTGGTTGGCATTAGGAAGGGCATACAGCTGTAGAAACCATGCTAAATCAAACTGGATTCTGGTGCAGCCTTCCAGCTTGCCAGCCCATGTCAAACTGTCCAACCCATGCCAGCATGGACAACAGATGTTAAATGATGATGTGAAAACTCTGCTCACTTCAACTAAAAAGAAAAAAAAAAATCATCTTGTTCTAAAGTTGTCCTTTGTCATCCTCAAGCAGTGCTCCTGAACTGGTACTTATTATCTCTCAAAATTTGGTTGGTGTTAGGAAGAGCATCCAACCATAGAAACTATGCCAAAGCAGATAGTGGAGTTTGGTGCAGTCTGCTGGCTCACTGGCTTCAGTTGAATGCATGCCAGCATGGAGAATGAGTGTTAAATGGTGATGATAATGAGGATGATTTTCATTGTCTCCATAGGTTTCTACCCCTTCTTTTGGAAACATACATCAGGTCCCAAGCCCAAAGAGAGCAACCTGTATTTGTAAGTGAAGAATTGTAATTCATGCCCCATAGGGTTCTTGTATTTTTATCATTTTCCCTCCAAATTTTATGTATATATGTAAAAAAGCACCCAGTACACTCTGTAAAGGTTGGTGTTAGGAAGGGCATCTAGCCATAGAAGCCATATCAAAACACATGACTGGAGTCTAGTGCTGCCCTGTGGCCTGCCAGCTCCTGTCAAACTGTCTGACCCATGCCAGCATGGAAAATGGACATTAAATGATGATGAGTGCTGTGATGTGATTTCATTATTGCAGTTTCTTTTATAACTATTGCTTTGTTAACCCCATCCTTTTAAATACGGACCTCTGAAATACCTCTACAACAAATGTTTTTGACCAATGCACTGGCGTATTTGTTTGATGCATATGACCTGCAAGTATTTTAGAAATCCTGCGAGTTTGTTGAGAATCTACTGCTGTTTGGATTGGTTTTGCATATTTTTGTTACTGAATTCTTAATGACTTATTGCTATATCACAAAAAACAACATAGTGTGTGTGTGTGTGTGTGTGTAATGCTTTGCTCTTGACCATCAACAATGATTTGAATTCGGTTCTTGCCTGACATATTTCTTTTACTCAATGAAAGTGTGTGGATGAGTTGGAATGGGACAGGTTTCTGGAAATCATTTCTTAGAATGATACTTTCATCTTTATATTTCATTTACTCTGTGTGTGCGCGTGTGTGTGTGTGTGTATATATATATATATATATATATATATATATATATATAT
>NC_068988.1:55180318-55184496 GCF_001194135.2 Octopus bimaculoides
CAGAGGTAGAGTAATATGCTTTATTTAAAAGCAGCAGAAATATAATAAAAAACAGTCTTTTGTTATATTTCTGCTGCTTTTAAATAAAGTGTATATGTATGTATGGCAGGTTTGTCTTTTGTAGAAATGTTATGATGTATATTTCATATCTACAGGGTGCAATGAGTAAATTGTTGTCATATTAAATTTATAATTTCACACATGTGCATTGTTTGTTTTTGATTTTGTTGACTACCCAATATAATAGGGTCAGCTGGGCACCCTCTGTGAGAAAAGCAGCACCATGATGCAATTCACTCTGCCAGAAATTTGGAAATGACATGCTGTATGCTTGGCATTTGTGCTGGAAGCTCCAATATGAACATCTCGGAGTGTTTGGGTGTCAATCTGAGGACATGTACTGAGAGTGATAAAAATCAAACATCCAGTCAACATCATGGTGTTTGGAGTGATCACTAGTGATGGCGATGTTATGCTTCCATTCATCTTCAAGGAATCTGCCCAGAAAAATTGCAAGAAGTTCTGCAGTCATCTGGAGGCCGTGGTTGAAACCAATGGTGATTTTATTGAATAAATTTACTCTTTAGTATTTCAAGATTTATTTATGTAATTTTGGTAAATATATCTGTTAAAATGAGATGTCAGTGTTATTTTCATTTTTGCGTAATTTAGATGACAGTTTATTCACCACACCCTGTATTTCATAAAAATCTATATCATAAATACATTCTTTTTAATCATTTTCTCCTATATACATAAAAAAAAACAAAAAAAAAGCAACAAAAACAAACAAAAAATCATTCTTTATGTATGTTGCTTTTCTTCTCTTTGAAGATAATTTCTGCTTGGTGAGTTATTTCTGCTGCGTCAAGAGATTTTTGCTTTTATTACTGTACCATATCCCTATCATAGCTTTTAGATTAGACAGTTTAAGTTTTAACCAATGATACACTGTTAACCAATATTATTAACTGCTATTGAATGCTGTAGTGCCTGATCTAAATAGCATTTGTTTTTGTATACATATAGCTTATAGGCACAGATGTGGCTCTGTGGTTGAGAAACTTGATTTCCAATCATAGGCTTGGGTTCAGTCCTACTGCGTGGCACCTTGAGCAAGTGTTTTCTATTGTAGCCTCAGGCCTTGTGAGTGGATTTGGTTTGTAGAAACTGAAAGGAGCCCATCTTGTAAGTGTGTGTGTATGTACTCTTTTGTTGACATCACGTGATGTTTGTAAAATAAGCATGTCAATTGTTTCCAGTCTTCTGTGAAAAATATTTGGCCTTTGGAAATATCACCTTGTTTGGAAACAGGTCAAACCCATGCAAGTGTGGAGAAGTGGATGTTAAATGATGACGATGATGAAGAATTATGGACAAAGAAAAAGCATTGGAAAGAAATCTAGTAAGAGACATTAGATGTTATAACAAAAAAGTAAATTAAAAAATGAGCCAGAAGGAAGATGATTTAGGATGGACAAGATGATGTGGCAGTTTGAGAAGCATATCCTGAACTAAAGCATTTGAAAAAGGAATATGTCATAGGGCTTTTGCAAATTTTAAATAAGGCTAAAGGATTTCACAATGGAACAAGAATCCTGTGACCCATTTATGTGAACACATGACTAAAGTTGACAGTGTAACAGAATATGAACTTTATGGAAAGCATGTAATTTGGGGCAAAAGTTAAACTGAGATCTTCTCATACCACTCTGTTACTTAACCTTTTTACATGCTTGCAGTTTCCAGTTCAAGTAGGTTTCACAATGACATCAATAACTCTCATTGTCAATTATTGAGTAAAATAGTTCTGCTCTTCCTAACTGATTTATTTATTTGCGCTCTAACAGTTGTATGTAGCACTGTTGAAAAAAACTATGCAGGGTGCTGGAGGTATTGTAACAATGTTGAAAAGAAAGAAAATGGCATTGAAGTTTTCTAGTGTTAAAACTTCCTTAAATTTTATACTGTCTTTTCTTTCTTTTATCTTTTACTTGTTTCAGTAGTTAGACCGTGGCCATATTGACCCTGGTATTTATTCTGTCAGTGTCTTTTTTTGAACTGCTAAGTTGTGGGGATGTACACAAATCAACACCTGTTGCCAAGTAATGATGGGGTAAGGTGGAGGGACACAGACATACACATGAACACACACACACACACACTACAGGCTCCACACAGTTTCTTATTTGTTTATTGCCCACAAGGGGCTAAACATAGAGGGGACAAACAAGGACAGACAAAGGAATTAAGTCGATTACATCGACCCCAGTGTGTAACTGGTACTTAATTTACCGACTCCCGAAAGGCTGAAAGGCAAAGTTGAACTCAGAACGTAACAGCAGACGAAATACCGTTAAGCATTTCGCCTGGTGTGCTAACGTTTCTGCCAGCTTGCCACACAGTTTCTGTCTACCAAATTCACTGACAAAGTATTGGTTGGTTCTGGTCTATAGTAGTTATTGATTTTATATATTGTTTCTTTCACAGGGAAGCTTTAATTTCAAAATCTTCAATCTTTGAATTAAAAAAAGTAAAATAGAAATATTAAAAGAATGAGATTGTTAAAATTGTTAATTACATTGAGTTAGCTATTAAAATTGAAGTTGTTTTTCTCACTCTGCTCTTCCATGAAAGCTAGTTACGCAACTTCTATTGCATACAAAAGTGAGACTGTTATCTCAAAGGAAAGAGTGCTATCAAAGTTTTTTGAATTCAGGGAAGAACATTCTGCTTTACATGTCTGAAGAGTCTGAACTGGCTAGTCTGTTTAGTGATAAGGTGTGATGTTATAAAACTTTATTCTTAGCGGACATGTTCAATGCATTGAAAGCAGCAAAAATATGCAGAGAAAGAATGAAAATATTCTTAGTTGATAAAAATGATTTTTACTGACAAAATTATTTTTTTACGGACCAACTAACATTGAGAAAAATCTGAATAAAAAAAAAAGAAGAGCTGATAAAATCTTCAAAACTGAAAAAAAAAAAAAAAAAAAAAAAAAAAAAAAATTGTGTTGAATTAATTCTGCAAAGTTTGTCACTGCTTAGTAAAAATATTGAAAAGTCTCTTTTTTTCACTTGATGTACCTTCATGGATTGAGTGATCCATTTGCATTGAGGGTAATACTAGAAATCATGTAGAATTAAAATTGTGATGCTCTTGGAGAGACTTCCTAGTTGCCTTTAGCAGGAATACCTCCATTATCACAATGCATGCACTTAAAGCACTCCTTCCGTTCTCAGTTTCATACCTTTGTGAAACTGGTTTTTCTACTATGTACACAATCAAAAACAGGTACAGGTCATTGCTTCAAACACTAGAGGAGGAATTTAGGGTATGCCTGTCACTTGTCCAGGAGATATCATGAAATGTTAACAATCACAAGTTTTCTCCTAATTATAAAATATTATAAATTATTATCATTACAATATTATAAAAACTTTTTATTCATATGTATATTTTTAAATATATTTCTGTACTGGTTTTATAGTTAGTGTAAATAGAAAACATTAATATACGGCTGTTGCTGGCTGTGTGGTTAAGAAGTTAACTTCCCAACCATGTATCTTCAGGTTTGGTCCCACTGCATGGTACCTTGGGCAAGTATCTTCTATATTTCTGTGCTGGCTAAAGCCTGAGAGGAACCTGTTGGGGTGTGTGTGTGTGTCCATCCATATGATAATTATAAACCAGCATTATTGTCTTACAAGCCAAGTGAAATTGTAGTCATGGCTAATGCTGGTGTCACATAGCTGGCACCTGTGCTGGTGGCATGTAAAAGCACCTTTCGAGTGTTGGGCCTCACAGAGGCAAAGTGGCTGTGCTCCTTTCAAGGCAATGACCGAGACCTTTGGCATTATGTCATGCATGAGAAGAAGGCCTATCGAGCCAAATAAAATTGTAGTCACAGCAGATACCGGTGTCACACAAATGGCACCCATGCCAGCAGCACGTAAAAGCACCCATTACACTCTTGGAGTGGTTGGCATTAGATAGAGCATCCAGCCGTAGAAACCATGCCAAATCAGACTGGAGTCTGATGCAGCTTTCCAGCTTGCCAACCTTGGTCAAACCACCCAACCCATGGCAGCATGGATAATGGACGTTAAATGATGATGATGATGATGACAAACATGCACACACACACACACACACACACACACACACACACACAC
>NC_068988.1:55184506-55196869 GCF_001194135.2 Octopus bimaculoides
ACAGCTGGGCGCAATATAATACCATAAAAGAAAAATTTTATCGTCACTAATTGTGACCAAGGGTGCTGAAGATATGCATACATACATCTATATATATATATATATATATATATATATTTGTATGTATATATATATATATGTATGTATGTATGTATGTATGTATGTATATATATATATATATATATATATATATACACAAATATCAATATATTATAAACTACCAACAAAAATAATGTAGTCAGAGTTATGAGGTAGCTTTAGTCCTGTTTTGCTAAGGACTATTGAACCACACACACATAAAACACTTTTTCAAAAACTTCTTGTCAGAATATGAATAGGCTCATTGTATTATCAATGAGCAGAAACATGACTGATGTAAGATGGGCCAAGGTCGAATATAATTTTATTTTGTAAGTCCTTGCCTTCTTTAGTAAATTCCATAAACATTTAACATAGTAATTTCAGTAATGCATGCAAATGTTTAAAACGAGGCACGTCGTCTCCATTTTCATATCTGCTTTCTATGCTGGCCTTGGTCGGATGAGTCGTATATCTGTATCATTTCTTATTGGGAGATCCCTACATCCTTAGATGTGTCATTTGATTTGGTTTCTATGACTGGGTGCTGATCCTGTTACTAACCACTTTACAGAGTGTACTGGGTACATTTTCTTGTATCACTAATTCTAAAGTGGTTGAATAGCCATTGGCCACACAGGACTAAAGCTACCTCACAACCAACCCTATACTTTCTCAACTCCTTTGCCAACCACTTTACTGTATGTACTGGATATATTTTTTGTGGTACCAACCCTAGACAGGTGTCCTCACTCACAAGTTACTGTAGAGTTAATGTGGTTTTTATCATGGCACCAGCACAAGGGTGAGAGGCATGTCAGCAGTACTTGTAATAAAGAATTTGACCTAAGAAGTGGGATAGAAGGAATGAAAACAGTAGAAAGGCTTGAAATGGATGACTGGGTGTAGGTGTGTGTGTAAAGGTTAAGTACAGAGAGGGTATGTACATTGTCTCAGGTGACAAGCATTGTACAAAAACGAGCTTCTGTTTGATTCAAATAATCTACCTTTTTTTTTTTTTTTTTAAAGAAAGTGTTGAGCTTCAGACAATTGATAACCGCTGCATTTAGTTAGTATTCTTCCAGGGTGCTGGCACAATATAAAAAGCACTAGTGCTTGTGCCACATAAAAGGCTCTGGTACTGGGGTCATGTACAAGGCTCTGGTGCTGGTGCCATGTGAAAAGCTCTGGTGCTGGTGTCACACGAAAGGCTCCGGTGTTGGTGCCACGAAAAAAGGCTCTGGTACTGGTTCCACACAAAAAGCACCCAGTATACTCTGTAAAATGGCTGGCGTTAGGAAGGGCATCCAGCTGTAAAAACCAAGCCAAAACAGACTATGGAACCCTGTGGGCCCTGGCCATGCCAGCTCCTGTCAAACCATCCAACCTGTGCCAGCATGGAAAATGGATGTTGAATGGATAATAATGATGATGATGCACTCTCTGAAAGGAAAAAAAAAAGTGGATGGTCATAGCTGAATATCTTTGATAATAGATATGTTGAATCAGGGCAAACCTGACATTAAAGAACACCTTGTCTTGCACTGAAAGAAATATTTGAGCTAAAAATTCAAGTTAGGGAGATTATGAGGTCAGCATCATTAGAATAGTGATTTTGATTGCTGTCATAATTTGTTTTGGCAAGCTTTGATGTAGAACTCTCTCTCTCCCCTATACAAAACGGAATTCAAATGAAATAATTATACTTGTGAATCATCTGTGTTGAATATAATAGACTCCAACAAGTATTGAAAGCATGGTCCTTTAGTTACCTGTGACATAGTTTTTCTATATATCCTTCACTTTTTTTCCACTCCCACTCTCTTAAATTTGTTTTTTTTAACTGTAAAATTACTTTATATGAAGACTAAATGTTTACAGTAACTGAATCTATATTTGTATCTTTGTAGTGCTTTCTAGCTAAGTATCTTTAAATTAGTACTTTGATGGTCTATATGAGAACGGATGAGGGTATCGATCATTGTGTGTGTGTTTGTGTGTGTGCACGCGTGTGCACCTGAGCAAACAAAATAGCAATGTTTTGTCCTTCTTTTAGGGTTTAGTTAAGTAACCCCACCCACTTGTAAGCTAAGATCTAATTATAGTACCTTAAGAATGATGAAATCGCTGCCCACTCACATTTATGATGAAGGTCACTTTGTGATTGAGTCATCTTCCACATCTCTGTGTCTGCATGTGTCTGATATATGCATCTATTTATAACTTCCATTTTTGTAATTAGTCTGCAGTAATCACTAAATATATTCTATTAAATGCAGTTGCAGTTAATTTGCTATTTGCGATTATTGTACTTTTGGAGCTGTTCCTATTTGTTTTGAGACAATTTGCTGGCTTTTTGGAGAAAAAGAAAGAATCAGCACTGTATCATTTGGATTGTCAGTTCATATACTTTACTAAATGAATTGTATTATATCTCAAATTGAAGAGTGACAAAATAGACAACTAATATACTTATAATGTTGTTGGATGGGTGATAGATATGAACTTTCTATTTCACTTTTGGTATCAAATAAAGGCTTTATGCTTGAATCCTGATCAGTTAGTTCTCTTTTTGAGATGAGTGAGACAATAATTGTGGTTGTTCTTAGCCCAAGTCTGCCTAGCCTTGATTAGACAAGCTTGTCGTCAAAAGTGTTCCATTCATGAGCACTCTGTTCTTATTCTGGGTATTTTGTACCTAAGATTACACCATCCAATGTGTTTCTTTTCAGTTTGAGGGTATTTGGCTGCTACTCCTAGCAGGTCAACTGACCATATATGGATTCCCTCATGGGCTTGTGAGACAATAGTCCTCATCGCCGGCGGCGGCAGCAGCTCTCATTTCTAAGGTATTTTTTGATGTTGTTGTTATTATTATTATTATTATTATTATTATTTAGGTCACTGCCTGGAGTGGAACTTGGAATCTTGGGGTTAGCAGCGCGTGGGCATATGGCGTAGTGGTTAAGAGCGTGAGCTACTAACCCCAAGATTCCGAGTTTGATTCCAGGCAGTGACCTGAATAATAATAATAATAATAATATCAAAAAATACCTTAGGAATAAGAACCCAAGTTCGAAATTTCCCCAAGACACCTGATGAAGGCTGAAGGGTATATCAGCCGAAACGTGTTAACAACAGACAAGATGAGGACAAATATCTGTCTAATGTAAATAATGGTACTTATTCTGTCAGTCGCTTTTGCTGGACTGCTTAGTTAAGAGCTGTAAACAAACCAACACTAGATGTCGAACAGTGTGGGGGCCAGTGACAAACATCCACTACACTCTCAGAGTGGCTGACGTTAGGAAGGGCATCCAGCTGTAGAAATCATGCCAAATCAAATTGGAACCTGGTGCAGCTCTCAAGCTTACCAGTTTTCAGTTAAACCATCCAACCCATACCAGCATGGAAAGTAGACATTAGATGATGATAATGATATATGTCTATGTATGTGTGTGTGTGTATATATATACACACATATACACATGCAACAGAGTTCCATGCAGTGTCTGTTTACCAAATTCACTCAGAAAGTATTGGTTGGCTGGGGGTCATAGTAGAAGACATTGGCCAAGGTACTGCACAGTGGAACTGAACCTGAAACTATGTGGTCGCAAGGCAAGCTTCTTAACCACACAGCCATGCCTGCTTGAACAATTTGTTGGGTTTTAAATTTTGTGTGGTTAGGTGATAGGTGACATTCCATTTGGTTCTTAAAATCTATTTGCACTTTATTCTGGTGGCATACCAGCTTAAAGAAAATGTTAAGGTTGTGTTTATTTGCATTTGGTATCTTATGTCATTGATGATGTGTGAACATAACTTTATACAAACATAGCTATATACTTGGTAGGTAGTGTTTATATATATATATATATATATATATATATATATATATATATATATATATACACACACACACACACATACGTACATCCCAATTTTATGTGGGGGACACGTGGTGTATAAGTGTTTATTAGCTGACAGTTTATATTAGTATAACACTGAAATTAGGGTAACTCTTCTTGAAGCTGTGGAAAAAAAGTATCTTACTATTATATTTAGATTGTCAGACACCTGCTTGTTTGAACTAAAAACATTTTGGAATGTGGGTAGATGTTAATCAAATAATTAGTAAATAGGTTTGAAAATAATTTTTGACAAAAAATATTTTGATTTGCTTTGCTTCTGTTTGATTAGTGTTTGGAAGGTTCTGAAAATTCAAACCCTTTCATTATTCTTTAACTGGGCATATTATTAAGTGTTGTTTGCGGTGGCAGCAGCATCATCATCATTGATTCTATATGTCTTTTTTTTTTCTTTCCTTACCTTGTTTGTCATAGGTTGGACAGATCTTCATCTCATGTGTGCATCTTTTTAAGATGATAGAGTGAGATTTGAGGGCTATTTGCCTTCTGTATGTAGCAAGGTCAATGACCACACACAAACACTCTTTCCTTAGCTAGTTTACAGATGTGGCATTATAAAGTGGATGCTTTATAATATTTAGATTTAATTAAGTAGTGTAATAGCTGAGCTGGTGAAATATTGTATGCTTGAGATATTTCATTGTATATAAGCAAGGTATTAATTTCACATGACTCTTTCCTATGGTTGTGAGCAGCAGGTATTGTGTTTTCTTGAGATTGTTATGCAGTGTCTCTGTTTTTTAATGCTACACACTCTGGAGACCAGTACTGAGTTGATATGAGTCATGGCGATACTACAGATTGTTGATCCATTTGAATAAAAATGGATGTATAAAATATATATGAAAAGTTGATTAAGTGAAACAGCAAATAGAACTGGTTACAAAAAACAAGACTTAAATTGAACATATGTCTTGAACTATATCTATATACAGTAAAAAAAAAAAAAAAAAAAAAAAAAAAAAAAAAAAAAAAACAACAAGAAAAATCACATAAAACAAACAAAAAATAGTGTATTTTAAAAAATGAGGCCATTTGGAATTGAATGTTTTTCAATGTAAACTTGTGTGTTGTGAGACTCCAAACATGTTTCTAGACACTTGTACATTAAACTTGTGACAATGATTATAATGAACCTTATGTCAAGTTGACTCTTCATAATATATCAGGAAGAAAATAGCTGAAATGTTGCAAATATAGCTCAATATATGCAGCGTTTCACAATAATTTTGTTGTAAACCAGATACAAGAGATGAGTGTGAAGTGCATAGTGCATTTCAATTTTTTGAAATAGTTCAGTTGCCTACTGATAAAGCTTTTAAGAATCATCATCACATAAACTATTTTACATGTGTTTTCCTGTTGTGCCACAGGCAATACAGCTAAATAAATAAGATTAAAGAAAAAAGTTCAAGATATTAGCAGTTTGGAAAGGGGGGGGGGAATGACTGCTTAAGTGTAAACGAGTAGCTGTTTACAGAAAAACATGATGTGTGAAAACCTGAATGAGTATCTTGGTGAAAATACATATGAAAGTAGAGACAGGTAGCTGGATAAGAAAAGTAGATATGAAATTAACAGGTAGCTGGCAAAAACGAATTTCATCATCAGCATTTTAACTCCTATGTTTCTACATTGACATGAATTGTACAGCTTTCATCATCTCATTTGTGAGGGTCCTAGCTTCATCAGATGTCTCCTTGCTGCTTCTTCCCATTTCTACCTCTGCAATGATTACTTTTCACTGGCAGTGCATGGAAATTTTTTTTTTGTCCTGTATTTATCGTTCAGTCACATGGCATGGTTGTCTACAGCACAGTTGTCTGACAAATACTTCAGCTGATGTCTTTATTGACGAACTGGCGCAGGTGTGGTTGTATGGTAAGAAGATTGCTTGCTAACCATATAGTTTCAGGTTCAGTCCCACTATGTGGTTCTGTGGGCAAGTGTCTCCTGCTATACCTTTAGGCTGACCAGAGCCCTTTTGAGTGGATCTGGTGGATGGAAACAGAAAGAAGCTTGTCATATACATGTGTGTGTGTGAGTGTGTGTGTGTGTGTGTGTTTTACTGTCTCCTTAATTTATCATTGTATAATAGTTGTAAATGAGTGTCACTGTCATACAAGCAGTGTCCTGCATTTTCAGTCTTCTGTGAAAACAGGTCTGGTTATGAGAAAACTGGTGAAGGTTGGTGACAGAAAGGGCATCCAGCTGTAGGAAATTTGTCTGAACCAGTTCTTTCCGATCATGTGAGTATGGAAAAAAGGACATTAAAACGACGATGATGATGATGTTCTCTTCGCTAACTTCTGTTTCCACTTTTCATGCAGTTCGCAGCACATAGATTATGTTCACCTTTGAAAGTGTTGATTTTTTTTTTCTTAACTTAAGTAGATTTATACAGACGGGACAATGAGAGAATGTGATGTTTATATCCTTTTAAAGACATTAATCAAAAATAACTGATATTTCTAACTGGTAAATGAAACTAACTCGCAGAGAGAGTGCTTCTACAAGAATGAGGGACAGCATGAATATCTAACTGGATCAATTATAAAATGTCAAAATTGCTGAAGCAAGAAGAGTAAATATGCTATCATCATCATCATCATACATGTTTTACTTGCAGGTATAGGCAGGATAGTTTGACAGGGTATTATGAACTGCAGTGTTTCATCAAGCTCCAGTGTGAGCTTTACCATGGTTTCTATGGCTAGATGCCCTTTCTAATACCAACCACTTTACAGTGTGTACTAGGTGCTTTTTTGTGTGACACAGGTACTAGTGAGGTCACCAAGTAACTTGGTAATATGTTTGTATCTTTGTCAGTTGCTTATGTTTGATATAAAAGACAATTGCGTGGCTAGATATTGAACTACCGGCTAATTGGTTACAGGTTTAAATGTACTGCAAGTGTCTTAACTGAGTGGAACATCATATTCTCTATTATCTCAGTTCACTTAATTATCAGAAATAGGAATGAGATCATCTGGTAATATTATCTGCAATTGATTTGTGTCCTAAGAGTCTGTAGCTAAGCACTAACCTTAACCCCACAACTCTCAAATTAAACCACTTGACCCTTTAGAAATACCAGCCAAATCTTCCTCAGATTTGAATTGTAATTCTGTTGATGTACACGAGCTTTATTTTAGTTAATTTTGAAAATAACGAAGAACAATAACTATCATTATTAACCCTTTAGCATTCAAACTGGTCATATCCGGCTCAAAAATTCTTTTTTTTTTTTTGTTCAAACTGGCCAGGTCTAACCTCTTACATCTACCCTACATTGTCATTTTAAAAATAAACAATCATATCATTGAAATCTCAAAACTATGAGATAATTCACTATTGATTCAAAGCAATGTGAATAAATAAGCATTAAATTTGATTGAATAATCTGAATGCTAAGGGGTTCAGTGAGTATTTGGAACATAAATTAACATGATGTTTTGATGGGAGATTTTCATTTATTTTGTTCTTTCTAGGGAGAGTCATTATGGTCATATAATTAACACACACACACACACACTGGTTCAATTCCACTCCTTTTCTTTATTATTAGTCAATTGGTTAAATAACCAACTAACTAATTTGTTTAGTTTGTCAAAGTGCTTTCGTTGCTACATAGTCCTTTATAGAGATCTTGTTTGTTTCACTTTCAAACAAGTAGTTTGTACCATAGAACCAATGACAGTCTCAAGCAGGTTGGTATCAAAAAGGTTTAATGTCTTGAGAATGGAAAGTCGTAGATAAATTATTATTTTTTTTTGTTTTTTGTAAATGTGGAGTAGTCACATGGGCTCTCAACAAAAGCCGACTTGAGCATAAACAATTACAAGCCACTTGGAGCTTTGGAGGCATTTTAATACTTTACAGTAAGTAGAAGCTATTCTGATGATTAGGTAGAGGATTCCATTTGTTGGAAACTTAGCTTTGTTTCTAATAGTTGCTGGTGCACCTGAAGCTGGATTGTCGGTGAATCTGGAGTGTGCTTACCTGTGAACTTAGCTTGAGGAGCTGCTGTGTATATTTCTAATAATAATTGTCTGAATGTGAAAAAAGCTTTTTTTTAGAAGCATATTGTTGTGATATTGAAGGATGGGGAAGAGGAAATTGTATTGCATCCCTCCCTAATCATATGTTTTAGTTCAGGGTCAGAGAGTTATGAATGACTGATAAGAAGAACTGTGTTGGTTTCATCATCATTGTTATCATCTGTTCACAGATGATATCTAGACTTTCACCATCATCGTCATTGTTAGAAGTATCAAATCATCAGCAATTGCTCCATTATGATTATCAATAATATCCATATATTCACAAACCAATAAAGGAACCAAAGTGGGGTTGCAAGAAATAACAACTACGTCGCCTTCCTGGCACTTGTGCCGGTGGCACGTGTAAAGACATTCAAGTGAGATCGTGCCAGTGCCGCTGGACTGGCTCCTGTGCAGGTGGCACGTAAAACACACCATTTTGAGCGTGGCCGTCACCAGTACCTCCTGACTGGCCTTCGTGTCGGTGGCACGTAAAAGCACCCATTACACTCTCGGAGTGGTTGGCGTTAGGAAGGGCATCCAGCTGTAGAAACTCTGCCAGATCAGATTGGAGCCTGGTGTAGCCATCTGGTTCACCAGTCCTAGGTCAAATTGTCCAACCCATGCTAGCAAGGAAAGTGAATGTTAAACGATGATGATATCCTTTGAATAACACACTGCCCTCTTTAAAAACAGAGCGATACATTTGATGGTGTAGTCCAGATGCTCTTCGCTTTAGAAGTAGAAGGAAAAAAACGAAACAAAATTAAACAGACTGGAACTTGTCACAGCTGGAACATCCTTGATCATAGCCCTATCATCAACCTCAACATCTACCATTAATTAATTTAATGACATTTAATTAAAAGGCATCCATACTAGTGACACACAAAAAAAAGAAAAAACATCCCATACACTCTTTGGAGTGGTTGGCATTAGGAAGGGCATCCAGCTGTAGAAACGAAGCCAAAACAGACTGGAGCCTGGTGCAGCTCTCTGGCTTACGAGCTCCAATCAAACCATCTTTCTCATGCTAGCATTGAAAACAGGTGCTAAATGATGATGATGATACCATTGACTTCTAAATATAAATTTATGAGTCAAAGAGGGTGCCTCTATGTGGTCACTTGATCTGCTAGAAATAGCAGTTAACTCTTAAAAAGAAGGGACTTGGATAACAAAGGCCATTGTATACAAATAATTGGATTGGTCATGGCTAGTTTGTTTTTGATTGTAAGTTTGTGCAATCAATTAGGACTAATTTGGGACTAACCGACAAGTATAAACTATCCAAGTGATGTCCTTAACTTATGTCTCTGTAAGAATTTGGGTCTATTCTATTTTATTTAGTAATATTGCTCTCACTAATATGGTGTGTTTCATATTTTCAGAAGTACCTACTCACTATGTCTTGCCAGCTTTTAAAAATTTATAAGTAAGTGAGCAGTATTAGTGCTTGTGGTCTTTGCAACTTTCCTGAGAATGGCCTTGATCACAGGTGAGATTGATGCTATGCAGCTGATGCCCTGTTTGGACAGCTGCAGAATCAATAAGTGCAAGAGAAATGATCTGAGTGCCTGCAACAGAATTTTTGCCAAAAGCAGCCAGGTGGTGATGTTAAACTAGGTGACATGTTAGAACAAAAAATGGGCAGTGGTGTTTTATTGAGAAGCGAGCTATAGAGAGCTTGTCCTATTGGATTCAGAGACACTTCTACCCTGAGTTAGTCATTTGTAGTTTTAGGTGACCAATACTTTTTGCATTGGTTCTATGACAAATGGTAGTTAGAATGTGAGAGTGAATGGTGTTATTTCTATTTTGTATCATTTCTGAGTTCTGCAAGGAGAGGCAGGCAACTAATTGCCATTCTCTCTCTACTGCATTATTGCAAATGGTGGAATAATTGATGAGATTAAATAAGATTAACTGCTTTGTGAATCCAGTTTATTTGCCAACTATTTCATGTCTGCTTTTCAACTTGTTATTATTTTGTTGTTCTTCTCACTGTATTTTCAATTCTCTAATGTGAGCTAATTACAATTACTGTACAAACCTAGTTCTGAATGAGATACGATCTGGTTTAGAGGAATTCCACTTCATACTTTCATGACCACAGCTCTGGTCAGTGCCCATTGAGGTCACTAAGTGTAAAACTGACTATGTATAAACATCATTATTTAATTGAATATTTTATATCTTACATGGATAACGTGAAATCTTTCTTACAGTTTTCATGAATGGTCTGTGTATATACTTCTGTTATTTACTTTTCATGTAACATCCTATATCACACAATATCTATTATTCCTCATTGTTTAAGCTGCAATAGTCTTGTGGTTAAGGCGCTAGACTACTGATTATCTGATAATAAATATTCAAAACTTGCCACAGCTATATTATAGTTATATTTAAGTTGTTATAATAATGGAAAGTGCTATGATGTAGTTAAAAAAAAAGTGAACAAGAATTCAACCACTTCCTCTTCAGGCTCATATCTACTTACAGTACTATATTTTAAATGTAAATCATGTTATCAATTTAACTCTTAAGATCGCACATACCACTGAGTTGCAATCTGAATTTTGTGTTATTAATTTACAAGAACTTGTGAGGTGAATTGCAGTCACCAGGTGCATTGTCATAACTTTTATGTTGATCTATAGAATCAGGTTTCCTTTTGGGCAGTCTTTTGGTTTGTTGAAGTACCATTCCTTTCCCCGAACCTTTTATTACATG
Organism: Octopus bimaculoides; assembly: GCF_001194135.2. Classification (NCBI taxonomy): domain Eukaryota; kingdom Metazoa; phylum Mollusca; class Cephalopoda; order Octopoda; family Octopodidae; genus Octopus; species Octopus bimaculoides. Next base: position 55,195,296 of record NC_068988.1, read on the forward strand.
TTGGTAGCAGAGATGTGAACTTGAAATTTATGATGCCCTTTCTCACAAAATGTATTGGTATCAATATATTATTGATGGTCTTGCTCAGTTTGGATTGTATTCTAGGGAGTGAAAGTTGTCATGCACTGACTGGCAAAGGCTGCATTGCCTGTGGTCATCTCAGGACATTAAACATAGGTAAACATGATGGGACAGCAAGATGGTTGTAATATATTCTGATAGCCTTGTTGCATGATTATAACCAACCATTACACAGCAATGTTAAGCATAATACCACCTATGCGAATCTTGGCATATCTGGAATATAAGACATAAAGGTTTGATTAATTACTTTTATGCCATGGATCTATTTCAGTACATTTGACCAGACAATACTACATCAACAATGATAACATTAACTGTGGGTATTAATTTCTTATATTGCCTTACAGATTGAGAAATAAAGGAGAAAATAAGGATTTTGTAAGAGCATTAGCATTTGGACAGTTGAAGAATTTACTTACCTATCACATGGTTTCTAGTTCAGTCCCACCGTATCACAACTTTGGCAAGTGTCTATAGCTGCAATCTTGTATATATTTCTTTTGTAAACAAATAATACAATATTACATAAGTGTTTTGTGGCTAATAAAGAAAGATATAATGCTTCTTTCTTTTCTGGAAACTCGCCATGTATTGGCAGCTGATGGCTCGCAGACTGGGGCCAGTCTGTGGACCACCACTTTGAGTAGCATTGCCCTATGTTATTGTGCCTAGCCATTTCTAGCATCCTATGTGTTGATGTGCCTAGATTCTGTTAAGTCCTATACTTTATCTATATATAAATGGGTAAAGGGCTTCCTTCAGTCATGAATGACCATGGGATTGCCCCTAGAAAGTTTTCCTCCAAGACACAAGTCTGGGCAAAGTTGTTTATGGAAGACCAACATTTACCCATGCATACCAGCCTCCCCTCTCCATGCTACTGATGTTATCCAAGGGAAAGGCAAAGACTGATACAGCTTTGCACCAGTGATGCTGCAACTCATTTCTACAGCTGAGGGAACTGGAGCAATGTGAAATGAAGTGTCTTGCTCAAGAACACAACTCACAACAGGAATTGAACTCACTACCTCATGATTGTGAACCTAATGTTCTAACCACTGAGCCATGTGCCTTTTATCTAAATATGTTTTCCCAAATGAAATAGCACTATGTATGTGTGTGTGTGTGTGTGTGTGTGTGTGTGTATATATATACACACAGTCTGTTAAAGTCTGTCATACCGGCCATGATGAAATACTACAAAGCATAGAAAATATGAAATTCCACGCCTTTATATATTTATATATTTAATCCTTTATATTGAACACTCAATATTTCATCTATTCAATAAGACATATTCCATATATTCAATAAGACATTCAATACTTTATTTCATAGTACCATCCATTTTTATTTTATATTATATATTGTATATTATATTATATATTGTATATTCCATACTCTATATCCCACATTGGTTTTGCAGGAATATAAATAAAACATAAAAAACAGACAGTGTTGGAACTCTTTTAAACAAAATAATATATTCC
>NC_068988.1:55201705-55207497 GCF_001194135.2 Octopus bimaculoides
AAAGACACCATTTCGAGCGTGGCCGTTTTCGTGCGGGTGACACGTAAAAGCACCCACTACACTCTCTGAGTGGTTGGCGTTAGGAAGGGCATCCAGCTGTAGAAACTCTGCCAAATCGGACTGGAGCCTGGTGTTGCCATCCGGTTTCACCAGTCCTCAGTCAAATCGTCCAACCCATGCTAGCATGGAAAGCGGACGTTAAACGATGATGATGATGATAAATGAAAATAAAGTTTGTTTAGTAGCCGAAAGATTTCTGAATCTTTTGATAGCCCATATGTCAAAATTGGCAGCTAAGTTTACGAATGCATAAGGAACATACACACACAAACAAACTCTCTCTCTCACACACACACACAAACTCCGCTTTATACATATAGATAACCCACACCCCTGCCTTTTTCCCACTTTTTATAAATCTTTAACTAAATTCAGTCACCAGACTATGGCCATGCTGGTGCACCACTCTGAAGAGTTTTAGTCAATAAGATTGACTCCAGTTCTTTTTTTTGTCTGAGACTTATTCTATCAATCTCATAAACCCAACTGCTAAGTTATGGGGATATAAACAATCCAACAGCAGTTGCTAAGTGTTGGTGAGAGACAAACAACACATACACAGATATCTGTCTATCTACATACATACATACTTAAATATCCATGATAGGCTTCTTTCAGTTTCTGCCTATTGCGATTTTACGAGGTCATTTCATTGAATCTTGTACTGTCTGTTATTGACTGTTTAGTTCAATATTAAATGAGTGAAGACAAAAGAATGTTATCTCATTAGTTTTTATATTAGATTTATATTTAGCTTGAACTTTCATACTACATAAACCATATTTTAATTTATCATTCTATCTATCTATCTATCTATCTGTCTGTCTGTCTCTCCCTGTCTCTCCTCTTCTTGTTCTCCCTGTTCTCCTTCTTCTTCTCCACCCTCTCCCCTTCTTCATTCCCCTCCGTCTTCCCTCCCTCTCCCCTCTTCATTCTTCTCTCTCTCTCCCCTCTTCATTCCTCTCTCTCTCCCCTCCATCTTTCCTTCCATCTCCATCTCCCTCTGTTCCCCCTCCTTTCTCTCCCTCTCCTTTCTCTCCCTCTCCCTTCTCTCCCTCTCCCTTCTCTCCCTCTCCCTTCTCTCCCCCTCCTTTCTCTCCCTCTCCTTTCTCTCCCCCTCCCTTCTCTCCCTCTCCTTTCTCTCCCTCTCCTTTCTCTTCCTCCCTTTTCTCTCCCCCCTCTCCCCCTCCACTCACAAGCATATTAGCATAGCATGGTTTAAGTGAAGCATTGTGTGGTATTTAAATTTAAACTCGTTTTTAAAGCCTGTACAATGCAAATTGAAACGAAGGAGTGGAAACAGATGTAAAGAATAGAGAACAATAGTTTACACTTTTATCTTGTATTTCAATATTTCAGGGTTAATACTCCTTTGTCAAGAGTAAATGATGATGTCAGGCCGGTATCTTTTGCTCACATATGTGTGAAGAGGTTGTGACAGGTGTACAGCTATTGTCATAATAACCAATCAACCTTGTGTAGCCCTCGTCTATTGTTAATTGATGGCTTTGGTTCATAAATGAGGACGGCTGCCTTGCTCCTCAGATTGCCAGTGTTATGCTCTGTTGCCTTGATGATAACTATAAAGTCAAGTCTTGGGTGTGGTATTTCTCCAGGTGTCTTTTGAATTATGTATTTGCATGTGTTCCTTGAGGTAGATATATATTTATATATGTGTGTGTATGTGTTTGTTTTCTTTGTGCTAGCATAGGTGAGATAAGTATATTGTTGAGACATTGTTTCACAGCCACATACTTACCCTTCCAGTTGATAACACCTGTTTTTCAAGTGAGAGATCTCTTATTCCACACATCTTAGGAAGCACAAAGCCACCAGAGGATTTGTTTACAAGGGAAATGTTAACATCCCTGCTTCTAGTTAAGTGATTTTTAGCGAAGTGCACACATAAAAAACACATGTGCATACAAACTTACATATAATCATCATTTGACGTCTGTTTCTCATGCTGGCATGGATTGGATGGTTTGGTTGAAAACTGGTAAGCCTAGGAGCTGCACCAGGTTCCAATCTGATTTGGCATGGTTTCTACAGCTGGATGCCCTTCCTAATGCCAACCACTCCAAGAGTGTAGTGGGTACCGTTTATGTTCCATTGATGTGACCCCGGCATCAGCCATGACTACGATCTCGCTTGGTAAGTCTTCACAAGCATGATTTATTGCTAAAGTCTATATATACAGGGTCCAAGGGATAAATTGCTGCCGTTTTATATTTTTAATTTCGCGCTTGTGCATTGTTTTTGATTCTGTTGACTACACAGTATCATAGGGTCAGTTGGGCATTGCCTGTGAGAAAATCAACCCAATGATGCAATTCACTTTCCCAGAGATTTGGAAATGACATGCTGTACTGCTTGGCATTCATGTCAGAAGCTCCAATATGAACATTTCAGAGTGTTTGGGTGTCAATCTGAGGACATGTACTGAGAGTGATAAAAATCAAACATCCAGTCAACATCATGGTGTTTGGAGTGTTCACTATTGATGGCGATGTTATGCCTCCATTCATCTTCCCACATGACCTCAGACTCAACATGGAAGCCTACATCAGGTGCCTGGAGGAGGTAGTGCTTTTTGGAATCATTAAAAATAAGTACCCATCAAGTAGTGAGCTTGATATAATTTGCTCTGCAGCCCCATTGCAAAAAATAAATTTCTGGCCTTGCGTTTTTGTAAGAGATATAAAAAAGAAAATTGTTTCTAATTTAAGTTCAAAGCTTGCAATTTTGAAGGGAAGGAGTTGGTTGATAGCATAAGCTTCAGTATTTGGTGACTGATACTTTATTTTATCCAATACTAGATGGGTGAAAGGTTAAGTTGACCTCAATGGGATGTAAGATCAGTATGTAAAGAAGGAAACAAATACTGCAGGGCATTTTAGTTGATACTCTAACGTTTATATCAATCTTTCATCTTTATTATAATAACAATGATAATGGCAGAATGATTAGCAGGATTGTTAGTAGGGAATTTGTTCTAGCCCTTTACAATTTCAGTTTAAATCTTGTTGAGGTTAGCTTCATCTTTCATACCCTTGAGGTTGATAAGATAAAGTATCAGTCAAGTGGCGCAGTTGATATAATCGACTATCCTTTACCCCTCCAAATTTGTGGCCCAGTGCATATTATCAACAGCACTTTGCACAGCTGTTTGCAGAGGGTGATGGGTCGACAATGGTACTGGACTTTCATTTGTACCCGGACATTCTTGCCGCAACTCTTGGCAACTGATACGAGGTTATGTGAAAGGCTGATAACAGCTGTTGAAATTTGGTAGGCGATGAGCAATTGCACAAGTTGCAGATTGCCCAGTTCGGATGGTCTGACCTATGAATTCTATGTATTCATGCCAGATTTGTTTGGCGACTTCTTGGCAGACATCTACTGCAACTGGCAACAGAACAGGAGAATTCCTAGTGCTGTAGTAGAGGTGTGGTGACACTGCTGAGGAAGGACGCCGACAATGGGGATGTACTAGAGAATTTTCAGCCCATAACTCTGCTAAACACAGAATTTAAGATTTTGACCAAGGTGTTAGTGAAAGGGCTGACGTTTGTCATTGGTAGCTTGGTCAGAGAAGTGCAAATATGTGCAATCTCGAGCAGGTCTATCCATAACAACCTCCACCTTATGTGATACATTATAGAGAGTGCTGGGACCAAAGCTGGCTTCAGGGATGCTCTGCCACTTTTTCTGTACGTATTGGCACTTGAGCCACTGCTGCAGAAGCTGGAACAGCTAACAGGCATCCCTTTCAAACTGGGACAAGGAAAGGCAGTGTCGGCATATGTGGACGTCACCGTCATGGTGTCAGATGCCTCTGAAGTGAAGACAGTTGGCACCATCCTAAAGGAATATGAAAAGGTTGCAAGGGCTAAAATCAACACCAACAAATTGGTGGGTTTGTGGTTGGGATCAATCCAGTACCGGACAAAGATTCGGGATTATTTTTCAGGTTTTTTTTTACTTAATTTTTGAGAGCGGTCGGGTTCATTTTTAGTATTCTTGTTTGTGAGAGCAGTCGAGTTTATTTCAGATATTCTCATTTTAGAAATCATCTCTGGCTAATTGTTGAGAGGATGTTGGTGTTGCCTTGGCAGAGGTTTGCATTCTCTGAGTACTCTTGTTGCTACTAAAATCCCTATCGTCCCCATTGTGACTTCAGTCCATACATGGACACAAATTACATTCATGCATCCATCACAGATAAATACAGCTTTTTTGTTTTTAATCCTTTCTTTCAAACACCCATACATTGAAATCAATGGGGGTGGCCATCATCATCATCATTTTTATTATTACTACTACTACTTCCCAGCTTACCAGTTTTCAGTCAAACAGTTCAACCCATGCCAGTATGGAAAACGGACATTAAATGATGATGATGATTATTATTATTATTATTATTATTACTGAATGAGAGAGTGGCACATGCCATCAAAGTGACACTGGGGTACAAATATACAATGTCCAATATACCCATCATGATTACCTGTCTGATAAGGGTACACCAGGCACATAGATCACAACCATATGTGTGCGACATGGTGATCTTATATCAAGATAAACAGCACATGACCTTGCAGATGGGGCTCAGTTAGAATTTTCTTCAGGTCGTGTAGCCCATCCCACTCAAGGTCTCCGAATAAGGGTTGTTTAAGGATGTTGAATGAAACATCCATGTTTCCAGAGGTGAATTATTCAAACCCCAAAGAATTCTTCTCAACACATGGCTATGATGCTCCCTGACAACTCTGCTCATGATCAGAGATACACATATCATCAATTACCAAGGGACATGCTGAACTGGTTAAGGTCAAACAACTGACAATCTAATCTGTGGTACTGAGCAGAATATTTGCTGTAGCCCATCTTTTATTCCAAGACAAAACAATGTACATGGTAACACTTCCAATCAATTAAGATCAAAAGCCATGTGAGCTACTACCTGGTATTATTATTATTACTATTTAAGGTAATGAGCTGGCAGAATCAGCATCCTAAGATGCTGGATGGAATGTTTAGTAGTATTTCGCCTGTTGGTATGTTCTGAGTTCAAATTCCTCTGGGGTCAACTTTACCTTTCATCCTTTCGGGGTTGATAAATTAAGTGCTAGTGAAACACTGAGGTCAATGTAATCGACTTAATCCTTTGCCCCATGCTGACCTGGTGGCAAAAATTTGAGACCATCATTATTATTATTTTCATCATTAATACTAAGACAATGAGCTGGCAGAATCATGAGCATGTTGCACAAAATGCTTAGTGGCATTTATTCTGTTCTGAGTTCAAATACTGCTGCATCCTTTCAGGGTCACTAAAAGAAAATCAGCCCCCCCCCCCTGAAAAATTTCAGGCCTTGTGCTTATTGTAGAAAGAATTATTATTATTATCATCATTTTTACTATTAATATTATTATTATTAACATGGGCTGTAACTGCTGAGGACATACGTAAGCTCGCAAGGAATGAAGCCAGTATGCTCCGTTGGATGTGTAATGTCAGAGTGTAAGTATCTTGAGAGAAAAGCTGAACATTAGAAGCATCAGTTGTGGCGTGCAAGAGAGACGATTGCGCTGGTATGGACATGTGGTGAGAATGGAGGAGGATAGCTGCGTGAAAAAGTGCCACACCCTAACAGTTGAGGGAACCCGTGGAAGAGGTAGGCCCAGGAAGACCTGGGCTGAGGTGGTGAGGCAAGACCTTCGTACAT
>NC_068988.1:55207594-55211507 GCF_001194135.2 Octopus bimaculoides
AAAGACACCATTTCGAGCGTGGCCGTTTTCGTGCGGGTGACACGTAAAAGCACCCACTACACTCTCTGAGTGGTTGGCGTTAGGAAGGGCATCCAGCTGTAGAAACTCTGCCAAATCAGACTGGAGCCTGGTGTTGCCATCCGGTTTCACCAGTCCTCAGTCAAATCGTCCAACCCATGCTAGCATGGAAAGCGGACGTTAAACGATGATGATGATGATGATGACTAAGGCAGTGAGCTAGCAGAATCATTAGTGCATTAGCCAAAATGGTTAGTGGCATTCCTTTCAGCTTCATGTTTTGAGTTCAAATACTCTCATGGTTGACTTTGTCTTTCATTCTTTGGAGTCAATAAGATAAGTACAAGTTGAGCACCAGGGGTTAATGTAATTAATTTTCTTTCTCCCCTCAAAAATTTATTGCCTTGTGCCAAAATTTGAAGCAATTATTATTATTATTATTTATTATTATTATTATTATTATTATTATTATTATTATTATTATTATTAGCACTGACACATTCCTAATCTACATTCTAAACCATCATGTCTCTCAGTTCTTTTCTCTGCAATTAAATCTTGTTGGATGATAATAGGATTTTTCTCCACCTTATCTACCAGAATGTGGAAGACTTTACAATTAAGAACTGTCAACTATGTCAACCAACTGATTATTGTTGTGTATTTCATTTATACTTTAGAAATATTTTACTGTTAGTTTTTCTCATATTAGTATAGGTTGTATGAATCTGCAAATTTGAATATTTGCATGACATGTTGAGGCAGCTTTTTGACATTTGAATGCTCTTTATTATTATCATATACTGAACTGTGAATTTAACAGTTATGACGATACAGGTGACAATAAACTGCTTTGTTATAAGGACACGATGCACTACTGTAAGTGAAGTTTGATCGCATAGGTTTTGAGTAATTCAACATTTTAATTGTTTATCTTTTTTTTTCTTTTACTTGTTTCAGTCATTGGATTATGGTCGTAGGTCAAATTCCCTGGGAGGGTTTACTCCATCACATTGCTCCTCCCATTTATTTGAAAGTTTGGTATTTATTTTAATGGTCTTGTTTTAAACATGCCAACACTGATTGTCAAGTGGTGAACAACACACACACAGTAGGCTTCTCTGCAGTTTCCATGTACCAAATTCACTCACAAGATATTGGCTAGCCCCAGGAATATAGCAGAAGTCACTTGTCAAAAAAAAACTAGGTTGTAAGACTAAACTTGAAGCTATGTGGTTGCAAAGCGAACTTGTTAACTACATATATTGGCCATGTCTGAGAATGTTAGCAAACTATTTCTGAGTTGAATCCTAAGTCTCAACTTCAGTTGTTTTTTTATTTTTGTTCTGGTTTAAGCTATTCCACTCTACTTATACAGTCAAGTGTTCTTGGAAAAAGCATGATCAAGTAAAATTCCCAATTACCCTTCCAATAAAAATTTGTTTCCATACCTTATAAGAAATAATTAATAGTTGAGTATCTGTTCTCCTTTGCAAATGAAGATTACGTGGCCTTATGTACATGATTGATTCATGCATCACAAACCTGTATTATCTTACAGAGCCAAACATTTCAAGATCTGACTTTAAGTAATGTCCATTAATCATTTTCATTGTGTTTTCAGTCATCAACTCACAGAACTTTCCCACCTGTTATCCATCATCAAACACCTCTCTTTACTACCTCTTTCTTGTAGACATTATCCTCTGCATTTCGTACCTAGTCTCTTCATTGTCTTCAGTCTTACTTTTCCGAGTTCACGTTCATCAGACCAAACCCACCATTTATGTTCTATGTTTTGTATTTACTTTTACAATCCTATTTTACATGGAAAGTGGATGTTAAACGATGAAGTCAATGTGGGTAGGATGGTTTTACAAATTCTGATAGCTACAACCATCATCCATTATTTGTTGTTGCTTGAAAATGATGATTATAATTGAAACTTGACCCTTCAGAATTTAAACTAGCCAAATCCTGCCAAAATATTGTATCTATTTTATGTCCAAACTGACCAGATCTGGTCCCTTACTCCTATCCTACAATGCCATTGTAAATTAAACAATCACATCATTAAAATCGCGAAGTTACAAGATAATGCATGATTAATTTAATACAATGAATAAATAGGCATTACGATGCTAAAGGGTTAATCATTTCTCTTTATGGCCCTTTGGAGTATAGATATCTCGAGTTTCTTAAAGCTAGGGTACTTTGTACTTCACAGGTAGTTGGAACAGAGTAGCTGTAGTAACTTGTGTAGTTTACTGGTGAATGGTGACGTTGGAGTGTAGCTGATTGGTGGTTATTAGTGCTGTGGTGCAGACATGGTACTCTGAAGAATAGATCTGCAAGGATTGAAAGCAAGCTAGTGTTATGTAACATTGACCATTTATGTGTTGCTTTGGTAAATATTTTCAAAACTGAATATAGTTAACAGAATGTAGGAGTAAAATAGCTGTGTGTTTGTTCCTTTGCATATTTTTTTGTATATGTGATTTCACACATGCACACACACACACACACACAGACACACACACAATGCTCATGTTTATTTTTATTTTAGCTTGTGTGCGTTTTATTAGTTGGCGCTAGCAAAACTAAAGATCTCATTAAAAGATACTAGAGGAATAACTGAAATATATTGGCTGTCACCCAAACCAATTCAGTATATGTGGCATTTAAAAACATTGGTAGGAAACAATTGGAATAATGGGAGGGGTGATCGTCTGCAGATAACATCATGAACCCATTATGTTTGGTTCCTCCCAGGAAACACTTTAATTTGCAGCACTCTTGTAGAAATAACCACAGTAAATCTATTTTGTTAATTCTTTCAGGTGTTAACATCTTGAGGTTAATAATCTTTAGTGGTATTTGAGGTGGGTATGAGATAAAAGCACTTCTGTTGCTGAGTTGTTAAGACCAGGCGTTCATTGTGGCACATTTAAACCCAAGGAAATGACACACACGCACAAGTTGAGTGGTTGAAGCCAGGAGTTTGTTAGTGCGTTTTCTTGTTTTGTTTTACTATTTTGCATCCATTTTTCTCATGTTTACATGTGTGGGCTGCTGCTGCTTATTGTTATTTTTACAACAATTGTTTTCACAGATGAATTCCTTCTTATCTTACTACTAAACCACTTAGCTTTAAAGTAGGAGTTGATTTTCATTTTATCTCTTCAATGTTGATGAATGAAGTACTGGTCAAGTATTGGACTTCATCACATCAACTACACTCCTCATTCATAATTTATGCCCTTGTGTTCAGGTGAGAACTCATCTGGAAGAATTAGGAGACCATTGGACAAAATGCCTAGCTATAGTTATAGCTCCATGTGTCCTGAGTTCAAATTCTGCTGAGGTTGATTTTGATTTTCAATTTTTTTTTTTTTTTAATCAATAAAATAAATACTGGTCATGGATTGAGACTCATATAATTGAATTTGAACTCATGTCTGAAATTGTTATTTTAATATCATATATGTTGAAATTTACATCTGGAGATATTGTGAAAATGAACTGATCAGTGTTCATCATTGTTGTCATTTTAACATACACTTTTCTATACTTGTATGGGTCAGATGGAATTCATTGAGACAGATTATCCCCAGTCAGATACCTTTCCTGTCATCAGATTATCCCCAGTCGGATACCTTTCCTGTCATCAGATTATCCCCAGTCGGATACCTTTCCTGTCATCAGATTATCCCCAGTCAGATATCTTTCCTGTCATCAGATTATCCTCAGTCAGATACCTTTCCTGTCATCAGATTATCCCCAGTCAGATACCTTTCCTGTCATCAGATTATCCCCAGTCAGATACCTTTCCTGTCATCAGATTATCCCCAGTCGGATACCTTTCCTGTCATCAGATTATCCCCAGTCGGATACC
>NC_068988.1:55211630-55254160 GCF_001194135.2 Octopus bimaculoides
ACAGATTATCCCCAGTCAGATACCTTTCCTGTCATCAGATTATCCCCAGTCGGATACCTTTCCTGTCATCAGATTATCCCCAGTCGGATATCTTTCCTGTCATCAGATTATCCCCAGTCGGATACCTTTCCTGTCATCAAATTATCCCCAGTCGGATACCTTTCCTGTCATCAGATTATCCCCAGTCAGATATCTTTCCTGTCATCAAATTATCCCCAGTCGGATACCTTTCCTGTCATCAGATTATCCCCGGTCAGATACCTTTCTAAGTAATGTAATATTTTCCCATGGCTAGATGTGTTTTTTATGGAAGACTGGAAATGAAAGATGTTACTTGTGTGATGGTAATGCTTGATTAGAACCATCATGTGATACATATAATGGGCTTCTTTAAGTTTTTATCTACTATAACCATTCACAAGGCTTTTGTCAGCTTTAGGTTATAGTAGAAGACACTTGTCCAAAATGCCCCTCCATGCGATTGAACCTGAAACTGCATGGTTGGGTAAACTTTTTAACCACACAGGGTACCAGAAATATTTTGAAAATATCTTTTCAAAATAGCTAACAACACAAGATGATTGAACAGTTATTTGTTTAATGGATACAGAAAAATGAGTGACACTGAATGGGTGATATTTTTGGTAAAAACATTCCTTCATAGTAATGAATTTAAACCTATTGTATTCATTCATTTATTTATTCATTCATTTATTTATTCATTCATTCATTCATTCATTCATTCTCTCCTCTAAATGTGAGTAGCTATGTAGGTCCACTACAATAACCTGCTCTTCTCCACTCCTATCATAACCCTCATCTCCTAGCATTGAGTCTCTCCCCTCAGGTTTCATAGTCTTGCAGGCTTCATGGCAACCTCACTAATGATGGTGGCGCGCGTGCACACACACACACACACACACACACACACACACACACACACACACACACACACACACACACGTGCTCAGTACATACTGTTATGTAGTTGGTGTCATGAAAGTCATTCAGCCATAAAAACCGTGCCATAGCAAACGTTGGAGCATGATACAATCTTTCAACTCATTGGATTCTGTCAAACTGCCCAACTCATACCAGCTTTGAACATGGACATTAAGTGATGATGATGATGTTTTAACATTGTCTCAGATCTTAGCTAGTATTGCAACCAATTGATACAGACAGTAATTTGTATAAACACATTATTAGCACAGCTGTAATTTGAATAAACACATTAATGCATTCAAAGCAGTGATTCTTAAACTGACAAATAACAAGAATTAGGAAAGTTTTTTGCTTCTTTCTCCTTTTTATTAATGAAAATTCAATGAGTTTGAATCCATGTAATTTGCTTCTTTTTTTTATATTTTTCCATGGGGTTGGTCAAGTTTATAAGTTTACCCCTCCCTCTCCTTTTGTAGTCATCATAGCCTTCCTCTCATATTACAGAATGCATTGAAGTCAATAATTTTTTCTGACTTGCTAACTTTCTGTCATTCATTTTCCAACTTTCTTCGATGAACTTATCCGTCTGTATATTGTGCTGCACTATCTCTCACTTCCTCGTTTCAATTATATTAAATGTTGTGCTTACCTCTTGCCCCAACCTTGCGTACAACTCTATTTCCTGTGATTCAATGAACGAGTCTATGTACAGTTATTTCATCACAATCTGGTTAAGAACACCAAAACCTTATGCCCTCATCAACAAATTAAATCTGATGCATAACCTGATCAGCACACTAAACTCAATTCACCTACCACTCACTGCCACATTAAACCATGCACAAAACATCTCATTTATCACATTAATCATGCAGAATGCTTCAACTGCCAAAGCAAGTGTTACACCTCATGGCTATACTACCTCCCTAATGTCATACAAAATACCCAACTGTTGCATTGTATCCCTCTCAACATGCCCTAATTTCCACTCTAGACCCCAACACAACATGCTCTCACATCAGCACTAAACCCCATACAACAACATGTCCTCACTGTCTACACTATTCCTTCTCTATACGTTGTTTCAATGATCCTTATGTACATGCCCTAATTTCTGTACTGAAGCTTCTCAAAAACACACCCTGATTTCCGCCCTGAACTTCCACCCAACAAGTCTTTCTACTACACTGCATTTGGAGCACATTTGATATGATGTGTATTGCTGTTATGTGTGTCATTATGGGGGTGGTATTGATATATGCGTACGTATGTGTTTCTCTTAATGGTGTGAACATGTTTCTCTGTGTGTATGTCTGTGTCTCTTGGTAGTATGGATGTGTAGTTGTGTATGTGCTTGTGTGTGGGTGTATGTACTTGTGTGTATGTGTCTCTTGATGGTGTGGATGTGTGTCTTAGTGTAATATGTGTATGTGTGTCTTGGTGTTGTGTGCGTGTCTTTCTCTTGGTGCGTGTCTGTACTTTTCTTTCTTTTTTTTCTTTTTGTGTGTGTGTGTGTGTGTGTGTGTGATTGTGTCTCTGTGTCTTCCTCTCTCTCGTCCCCACCTCTGTTATTTCCAAAGAATGTTGTGGTTTTTTAATAATTAGAAACTGCTGTACAAAATTTCAGCTTAGCAAATATTTTGTAACTGTATGGATACCATTACACCATCTGTCACAGGGTATGTATGGTATGTGTGTGTGTGTGTGTGTGTATTTGTGTAAGAGTGTATTTAAATTGTTGGATTTAAGTGTATTTTTATAGGATTAGGTAGGGAAATATTTTAAATGGGATGTTGTTTATTTTTGTAATCTGTCTACACCTTGTCAATAAGTTTAGTGTTTTAAGTGTACCAGTTCCTCTTTGGTACTTTAATGCTATCACTTAAAATTACTTGCCTACAGTGTGTTGAAATAGTATTAACTCAGTTTAGTTATTCCACTGAACACCTTACAGAGTTATTCACCCCTAAGGGACAGATTGAGATCGCTAAGTAAATGTACATTTACTTAGAGGTGGATAACTTTACGAGATATTTGGTGGAGTAACTGGCATAGTACTTAGATAAACATCACTACTTAAAATATATAAATACAGTTTTTAATATTCGTTCAGACATTAGTGTAATATATCTGGATATCGCTTACAAATTAGATTCTGGAATGGAGCTATGCCATCAACTAAGAACTAATTAGAGGAGGCGGTCATTATATTAAATTTGTTTATGTTGATAGAAAGAAAGTCCTTAAGATTAAGAGTTGAGGAAATATTATCTGCTACACTTTTTAAATCAAATCTTTTGAATCAACTGATCACTCATAATTTATATGAAGTCTGAGCACACAAGACAAAATATTTGTGTTAAAAACTGAGGACCATTCTCTATAGTACTTTCCTCTCTTCCTTTTTCCTTTTCCTGCTCTTTTCCTGTCTTGCAAGTTACTCGGTGATCTCACTAGTGCTGTATTGTAGTTGGCATTAGGAAGGGCATCTAGCTATAGAAACCATGACAAACCTAACATTGGAGCTCAGTGCAGCTTCGCAGCTCACTGGTTTTTGTCAGACCATGTAACCCTTGCAAGCATGGAAAACAATTGTAAAATGAATGATAATGATGATGATGATATCATCTCTATGCATTATCAAACACCAACTATGTGCTTGTTCAATCTGCTAGAAATAGCAGTCAAGCTCTTTCAAAATATTCTATCTTAGGAAAAGAAGGACACATTAGATAATGTAGTTTCCAGGTACATTATATCTGAACAGAAGTTGGTACAGTCATAGACGGTGTGCTTTGATCAGGCTCAGCTTGGGAACTAAGCAGCAGTAACAACAACTGCAACCACAAATTGCATTATCATTTAAGTTTGATTGGAATGAAACACTTGTGGATACGTCTAAGGGCACTGACATGGCTGTGTAGTTAAGTCACTCTTAATGCATGCCACCACATGTGTGCACACGCACGCATGCGCGTACACACACTCACTCACTCGCTTGCCCGCCCGCTCGCCCGCTCGCTCGCTCATGTATCTGTGTGTGTATTGGAGAATGGTGTTGATATCATTAAAAGAATTGCTGATAAACCAATGCAGCAGATAAAAGGACATTGTGGTATTTATTCTGTCCTTGTCACACAAATATTCTCTTGTCATTCCTGGCACTGGAGGAGACACTGGCTGAAAATTCCGAACAAATCTTCTTAGAGTTGCTTTTGTATGAAGGGTGAATGAAAGCATGAACTCCATTGGAAACCGATAACCAACAGTGCTGTTGTTCACAAAGTATGTCTGATATCGTTTATCTTTTATTTGTTTCTGTCATTAGACTGTGGCCATGCTGGGGGCACTGCCTTGAAGGATTTAGTTGAACAACTTGAACCTGGTGTATATTTTTTAAGTCTTGAACTTACTCTTTGCCAGTTCGCTTAGTTACAGGGATGTAAACTAAGCAACGCTAGTCATCAAGCAATGAGAAGTGGGGGGCAACACATACACACACTGCACAAACATACAACTTGCCCAAAGTGTCATGCAGTGAAACTGAACCTGAATCCATTTGGTTGTAAAGCAAGCTTCTTAACCACGCAGCCATGCTTGTGCCTAAATAAAGACTATTCTTCCACAGTTATTGTAACACACCATCATCTTCACATCTTTTTGGGCCACAGCAATGGATACATTATATATCCTGTAAATTATGATTTATATGGTATTTGTTATGTCACTATGACTTTGAAAGCTGGGGATCATTGTTCCTCACAAGAATAGTGTTGCCATTGTAGTTTATGCTTTCATTCACCCTTAATGCACAAACAACTCTAAGAAGATTTCTTTGAAATTCTCAGCCAAAGTCTCTTGTTTGTAGAAACCAATGACACACCAGTATCATTTGACTAAATTAAATCCATTACTTCAGCAGTACTTTATTTTATTGGCTCCTCCTATTCCCAGAAGACTGCAATGCAAATTTAACCATTATTTCCCACCTCTTACTATTTAGACTTGGTTGAGACTAAAAAACTAGACACATGTCTCTGCTACAATTTTCTTTGTCTTTCAGAAACATTATGGCATATCATCATCTACTATTGAGCTATTGATGGATAGTTCTTGGTCTGAAAAGTTTCCTTAGCTTACAAGGAACTTAGAAACAAATTTTCCTTTACTACCAGGAACTCAGAATATCACCAGCATCATTTAATATCCATGTATTAAATATCATAATATATTAATGATGTTAAATATCATTTAATATCAAATGGGTCAGATGAAATTTGTAAATGTAGATTTTCTATGGTTGGGTACGCTTCCTACTGCCAAATTTCACCTGTTTCCAAGCAAGGTAATATTTCTCCATGATTGGGCACATTCCTCACAGAAGACTAGAAGTGAACAACCTTGTTTATATGATGGTGATGCTCACTTATAACTATCACCTGATGCCAAGAGAAGAGAACATGCATGTATGCACTCACTCATGCACCAATGCAGGCATGCACATACGCACATGTACACCTGCACATAACAGGCTCCTTTCAATTTCCATATACCATATCTACTCACAAGTTCTTTAGTTAACTCAGATCTATAGCAGAAGACATTTGTTCAGATCAAAAGCTTCCTTTTCTTACAATGTCAACAGAGCAATTTCAAATCCTGCCAGTTTTGATAAAATATCTGCTTTAGCTGGCTGGAGCGGCCAGTCTTTACTATACCATATTGAATGTGTCTGGTGTGTAGCTGACAAACAGCAGTGAAACAGTATCCGTTTTCTGAAAATGATGATGAGGAAGTTGTTTAGGGAGTTGTAATGGTGATGCTGTAGGAATTAAGATTAGGTCAGTTCTCCTGGAGATTACTTCTAATAATGTTTATTTTTTTTTTGCATTCTTCTCTCTGCATGTGTACATGCATGTCTGCCTTTGTGAAATCATGCCTATTTTGAAATAATAAATGGAATTAATATAATTAACTATTATGGTTTGTTCTCTCTTACCCCAAACCTCTTAAACTTCTACTGAACTTTTAATAAATCCCGCAAATGGATCAGATTAGTTAATCTTTTAATCAGTTTATGCATGAGACCGTCTTAATAATATGCCCTTGATATTTAGTCTTTATTCTTGTGTATCACTAATGAAGGATCTGTTATTGTATTGATGGTACTGCTGTAGCAGCAGGAATGCTGGATTTGAAGTGTTTCACTTTATTAGTTCCTAAGTTTTTGTTGTGTTTTGAAATGACTAATTCACTTCATTCCTGTAAACTTGAGTTATAGTGATATATGCAGCGGAAGACAGAATTGGTAGTGTTGAGACAAAATACTTTATGGTGTTTAGTTATGTTCATTTACATTCTGAATTCTAATCCTACCCAAGTTGACTCAGTCATTATTGTCATCATAATCACTATTGTTGCTCTCACCATTGCTGTTGTCATTGTCATTAATGTTATCATCATCATCATCATCATTTTAATGGTCGCTTTTCCATGCTTGTTTGAGTTGAATGGAATTTGTTGTGGCAGCCTTTTTATTGCCTGATGCTCATCATCAATCCTCACCTGTTTCCATTCATGGTAATATTTCTGTGTAACAGGACAAATTTTCATGGAAGAGTGGAAAGGAAGGACACTGCTGTTATGGTGGTAATGCTTGTTTACAACAAGGAGCATCCCCTCCTGCATTCACCCACTCATATCACATTCACCAAAATCTGCACACATTACTTGAGACTTATGACTTTCACTATCCTATGGATACCCAACTCTTAAAATGGTTCTTTGTATTACATGCATTTTAAACTTGAAACACCACAAATAGAAACACCATTTTAATTCATGTTCTCTGTTTTGTTGATCTGAAAATTCCCTTTGCTACAAATTTAAAGAAGTGATTAGTTTCTAAACAGGTGTGTGCAAATGTATGTGAATGTTGATATTCCGTGTTGTCACTATTTGAGTGAACTGATGGTGATATGGACATTTCTTGTTGACGGCACTTGTGCCAGTGGCACGTGAAAAGTCATTTGAGCGAGATCGTCGCTAGTGCCGCTGGACTGGCTCCTGTGCAGGTGGCACATAAAATACACCATTTTGAGCGTGGCTGTTGCCAGTACCGCCTGACTGGCCTTTGTGCTGGTGGCACATAAAAGCACCTACTACACTCTCGGAGTGGTTGGCGTTAGGAAGGGCATCCAGCTGTAGAAACTCTGCCAAATCAGATTGGAGCCTGGTGTAGCCATCTGGTCCACCAGTCCTCAGTCAAATCGTCCAACCCATGCTAGCATGGAAAGTGGACGTTAAACGATGATGATGATGATGATGATGATGATTATGCCTGGCTGTTTTGTGCTTCCAATGACTATTGGAAGAATGATAATAATAATTCTTTCTACTATAGGCACAAAGCCTGACATTTTTGGGGAGGGGAAAGTCGATCGCATCTTACTTGATTGGTACTTATCAACTCTGAAAAGATGAGAGGCAACATCAACCTCAGCAGAATTTGAAATCAGAATCTAAAGATGGACAAAATACCACTAAGTATTTTGTCCACCATGCTAATGATTCTCTTAGCTTGCCACCTTTGTAATAATAATAATAATAATAATAATAATTGGTATAAATGATTGGCTACAGCAAATATTCTGCTCAATACCACAGATTTGCTCGTCAGTTGTTTGACCTTAACCAGTTCAGCATGTCCCTTAATGAATGATGATATGTGCATCTCTGATCACAAGCAGAAGTAGTGGGGGAGCATCATAGCCATGTGTTGAGAGGAATTCTTTGGGGTTTGAATAACTCACCTCTGGAAACGTGGGGGTTTTGTTCAATATCCTTAACCCTTATTCAAGCACCTTTTGAGTGGGATAGACTACTCAACCCAAAGAAAATTCTAATTGGTCCCCACCTGCAAGGTCATGTGCTGTTTATCTTGATATGAGATCACTATGTCATGCACATTTGGTTGTGATGCATGTGCCTGTTGTATCCTTATCGGATGGGTAGTCATGATGAGTATAATGGGCTTTGTATACTTTACCCCAATGTCACTTTGATGGCATGCACAGCTCTGTCACTCAATAATAATAATAATCATCCTTTCTTCTATAAGCACAAGGCTTGAAATTTTGGTTGGTGGGGGGGGGTGACTAGTCGATTACCTCGACCCCAGTGTTTAGCTGGTACTTAATTTATTAATCCCGAAAGGATGAAAGGCAAAGTTGACTTTGGCCAAATTTGAACTCAGAACGTGGCAACAGATGAAATACTGTTAAGCGCTTCACTCAGTGTGCTAACAATTCTGCCAGCTCTCCCACCTTTGGAATAATAATAATAAAAATCTTTTACTTGTAAACAGGTAAAAGTTGTCGACAGAGAGTATCTAAGTGAAAAATCTTGTTTCAATGTAATCTCAGTCTAAACCCATGTAATATAAAAAAAATAGATGCTAAACAAAAGAATAAATATGATTCTTTGCATTATCAGTATGGAAATATTTACTAATCTATAACAAAGTTCTTATATATATTTTTAATTGTTCACTAGAATATATATATATATATATATTTGGTTGTGTTTGTGTGTGTGAGGTGCCTGAAGAGGTGGTGGTTTTAAAATGCTCTAAATGGAAAGAACCAACAGTACAAAGGAAGCAATTCTTGTAGGTGAGGGCTTACATATAGGTTTTTTCCCCCTTGCACTGAATCATTGTTTTTACTGATTTAATGTTTCATTGGTTATTTTTATGCTTTTATAGGTTAGAAAAGTTTGTTGGGCAGAATTTCCCCATGCATTATTGTTTGTGTGTGTGTGTGCATTATATATGTATGTATGTTTATATATGTTTGTGCATATACATGTGTAGGCATGCATGTTGGCTTTGCCATTTTGATCAATTAGAAATTGTTGTAATGTATATCGCATTATGTTGACTAAAGGCAAACAAAATTGATTATGCTCCCCTTTAATCCAAGTTCCTTCTGCCATCTACTCACCAGTGCTTTTTTCACTCACCTTGTAATATGACTTCTCATACATTGATCAATATCCTTGATGACCTATTACTTCTCTCAACTGGTTTGTAGTTAACTGTTCTTAGTTAAATTACACATCCAATAGATCAACCTCAATTAATACTATCTTAGTTGATCCTCTGCATTTCTTTACATCTGTTTCAGTATTTATTTTGTACATTTTGTATCACAATCTTTGAATGTCTCACATAGTTGGCCTTCAATACAGAAGGTGGCATCTTTTGTTCAATGATTGTAGTAGTTCTTGAAACTTTAATCTCACTTCAGTTCCTATCACTCTCTTATCACTATTCCAACTCGGTAACTTATTATTTCAGTTTGATAACTTTCGTATTATTTTCACCAAGCAATCTTAGTAGACTGGAGGCGCAATGGCCCAGTGGTTAGGGCAGCGGACTCGCGGTCGGAGGATCGCGGTTTCGATTCCCGAGCGGGCGTTGTGTGTGTTTATTGAGCGAAAGCTCCACGAGGCTCTGGCAGGGGGTGGTGGCGATCCCTGTTGTACTCTTTCGCCCCAACTTTCTCTCACTCTTTCTTCCTATTTCTTGAGTAAAGCTGCGATGGACTGGCGTCCCGTCCAGCTGGGGTGGGGGATACATATGCCATAGAAACCGGGAAACTGGGCCCATGAGCCTGGCTAGGCTTTAAAAGGGCGCATAAATAAAAAAATAAATAATCTTAGTAGACTATGATCTTCAGTTTATATGGTTAGATTTCCTTCTCTGAAAAAGGCATTATAAATGCTATGGCACACCACCAACTTTTCAAGTTTCATGTATAAAATAGCGTTAAACTTGTTTGCAAATCACATGCACCAGTGTGATTCATTAAAAGCATTCAAGTTTTTCTGAATATTCTAGTATTTTTCAACTTGTTTCAAAAACAGTGGCACACTTGCAGACCATACACAGCACATAGATATGCTGTGGCACATGTGTCATGGAACATTGACTGAAAATATTTGCTGTATAATATTGAGTTCTAGTTTGCTGTTTCCTTGTACTTTTTAGCAAGTCCAATTCTTTGATACTAAGTCTTGGTATTCACTCTGTTACGTTATATTCGTACTGTATTGTCTTTTCTGCTATGTAGTATTTGTTCTGATTCTTTACATTCTGATTTCAAATCTTGCCAAGAACAACTTTGTCTTCCATACATTCAGGGTCAATAAAATAACGTACCAATTTAAGTACTGAGGTTGATGATATTGACTAATTCCATCCCTTCAAAATTGCTGGCCTAGTGCCTACATTGGAAAACATTATTTCTCTTTAACCTTGTATGTAAATGCTTTAGCTGCTTTAAGCTCAATCATTAGATAATCTTTCACCTACATAACTATACCTCAGAATTGTTCAGCCATTCTCTACATGATGTGAATTATCTCACTTTCTCAAACTGTTGTATGAATGCTAACATTTACTTAAATGTTTTATCAGCTTCCACTTGTTCCTCATTGTGATTCCTTTTCTGATAAACATTTCTTTCAGCTTAACTACTAATCATTAATCTATGCTGAAAGTGAGGATATTTGGATATTCTTTGTGTTCATAACAAATATGCCTAAGTCTGAGACATCAGTCTTCTCTCCTTTATATTATGTAAGACCTCTATGCTGACAGAATAGAAGAAAGAAATAGAGTGCTAGACTAAATACTCTACAGTATTTAGTTAAAAGCTTCTCTCTTTCTTCTACAAAGAACAGCTAAGAATATCTAAGGCCTCACTTATCTTCTCACTAGGTTAAACAATTAACCTATAATTAAAAGAGACTATTCAATTAAGGTGATTACACATTTAACAATGTGTCATTTTGTGATAAACTGTTGCTTGTAACAACTGTGTGTGTTTGTACATGTCTGAGTGTGAATATTTGTTCATCTGTGATATGATAGCTATGATCACTGTAACTTTGGAACATAAGATAGAACTCTGTAATGTGTACAAATTGTAAGTGTGCAGGAGATGCAAGTGGGATTACAGGTAGGCTGACTGAGGACTTCATATATAACAGGATTACCTGAGTAGCAAGCAATAGAAGCACTCATGGGGTAATTCTTCCAAATGCTCAGAAGTTTCCTAAGATGTAACTAATACCCACACCTTTCAATGTTCACTCGTTCCAAGTATTTACATCTCTCAGTTATCTATGCCTGGTAAGTAATAACAAGACTGTACATAGCTGAGACCTATGAAGACCAAAACATGTCCTGAATTGTCAGTATACCTACCAAAGGTCAGACTCAATCCACACTTCATGCTTTCACCCATAAATTTTTTATTACCTTATTTTAACGTGTATAAAGAAGCCCCTAATATTTTGGGCTTAAAATTTGAAAAAAAAGGTTTTGTAAGGAATTATAATACTATTCATGTATAAGAAACTCCCATATTTTTAAACCTAATTTTTAACAAAAAGGAGTTCCTTATACACATTGAAATATGGTAATTTACATTTAGGATATGTCTCTCTTGACTATCTTGCCCAGAATTAATCATTAAAGTTACTGATTAAAAAAATTTTTTTAACTTTTTTTTTTCTTTTTTAAGCCATGATATGCATTAATTTATGGCTATGCTATATGTAGATAAAAACAGATTGGATTCATCACTGTGCTGAGACACGTTGTTTGGGCACCAGTGTGTTATTTAAACAGAAACCTGACTTGTTGGGGGTTTTTTTCAAGATATACATATCTGAAGTCCAAATGGGGTTTTCAGCCTTATTTATGTAGCCTACTTTGTGAAAGCAGATTGCATTCATTATACATCTCTTGAACTTTGACTGTATCAAAGGTCTCTCAACTTGATTTTCAGTTTGGTGCAGTAACTTCAAGTACATAATGCAAATATTTCAATGGTATAAATCTCATAGAACAAATGCAAACATATGTATGCTTTTAGGGTATGATGTTGGTGGGGTAAATAATACATGTTCAAATTTTAGTCCTGCAGTTTTGAGTTCTTTGGTAAAACTCTATGTCATGATATTTCTTATAAGAATGTACCGCTTCTGTATTTCAATTTTTGGAGTAATTAAGAATTATAACCGGTTTAGTACAATAACTAACATTCAACTTTGTAAAAGAGAAATGTTTACTTATGTTGCATATATTAATGAGATCACAGTGAAAGATCTGAGTTCAAATTTGAGTACTTGTGTCATTTGAGGTTGAAATGGTTAATTCTTTGTAATGGGTATAAGTGTAGGCATGGCTGTGTAGTAAGAAGTTTATTTCTCAACTACATGGTTTCAGGTTCAGTCCCACTGTGTGGCAAGTGGGTGAGTGTCTTCTACTGTGTCCTAGGCTGACCAAAGCCTTGTGAGTGGATTTGGTAGATAGAAACTGAAAGAAGCTTGTTGTGTGTGTATATGTATGTATTTGTGTGTGCATGTGTTTCTGTGTTATTGTGGCATTGCCTTGACACTGCATGGTAGTTGTAAGCAAGTGCGACCATCATGCGATTGGTGTTCTTCATTTCCAATTTTCTGGGATGTGCCTGGTCATAGGAAATATTATCTTACTTGGAAACAGGGAAGGGTTGGTGAGAGGAAGGGCATGCAGCTGTAGAAAATTCACCTCAACAAATTCTGTCCAACCCATGAGAGCATGGAAGAAGTGGACGTTAAACAATAGTGATAGGTCAAAAGAACAGAAAAACATTCAAATTCAATTTTTAGCAATACAAGTATTTCTGTAAAAATACTTGTATTTTCTATTAAATCATTGATTTGTCTTGACTGCATCTAGCTTCCATAATGTATCCAATAACTTCTAATTTATGCTTATTATATCATTCCAGGCCAATTTCCATCCACTGTTAGTCTGCTTACCAATATAATCACATGCTTATGGCATCTGTTCATCAAATTCACTTCTTCCTCTAACATTGATGTTTCATGCTTGTTGTAACAGTGTTCTGAGCAGTTCAGTGTCTTCAAGTATGCTGGCAAATAACAATGCCATATATGGTGGCAATGCAGACTTGGGCTAGCAAAGTGGAATGACTAAGCAAAGCTATTATGTTCAGTTAAATCAACCATTAAGAATGCTGGATTGGCTAAAGGATTATTAATCAATAAATTTGTCTTACTCTTGGGAATAAAGCATCAGTTACCAGTAACTGCAGTCAAAATTTGCATATAACGCACATGTGTGCATCTGAGAATATGTGTAAGCATTTATGGATGCAGCAACACATACTTATGCATTTGTCTCATATGTCTGCATTCATCACATATGTGCACTCTCCCCTGTTTCTTGGTTGCGGTAAAAGAAAGGTCATCGCTATTGTCATATCATTATCATCATCTTTATGGTATATTTTTCATTATATCATGGATTGGACTGAGGCATGCGCGCGCGCACACGCACACACACACACACACACCCACCCACACCCACACCCACACTCAATCCCAATCCCATCCACCTATTAAATGTATGTACAGGCATATATTTAATTGTATTTGTGCGCATTATATCACTTGATCACCATCATTGTTGTTCATTGTCATCATCATCATCATTATCATTGTTGTCATCGTCCCCTCTGCATCCATTTTTCCTAATAGGCATGCATCGAATTGGTTAGTTTCAACACAGCATCTTTTTACTTGTCGCAGTCCTCTGTCTTCTTTGTGAAGTTTAATATTCCAAGATCAGTTCTTGCTTCCTGTGTCTTCTTCTGCATATTTATTCTACCTACAATCTTTGGCACTTTCCACTTGACTATTCTTTTTCTTGTGCATCACATGTTTATTCTAGTCTTTATCTTCTACTGACTTCAAGTCATTGGACTGTGGCCAAACTGGGGCACCACCTTCAAGGGTGTAGTCAAACAAATTAACCCCAGTACTTTTGTTTTTATAGTCTGCTACTTGTCTAACTGGTCTCAAACCAACACTAGTTTCATGTGCTGTGTGGGACATGTGCACGCACACACACACACACACACACACACACATGAGCTTTCACACAGTTTCTGTCTACCAGATCCATTCACAAGGCTTTGGTCTTCCTGTGCTGTAGGCGAAGACACTTGCCCAAGGTGCCACGCAGTGGAACTGAACCTAAAACTGCATGGTTGCAAAGCAAGCTTTTTAATCACACAGTCATAGTGGGTAGTATTTTCAAATGACTTGATGACTTCTCTCATTTCGCATAAAACCACAAATTTCATAGGACTAGTGTAGGATACCAAATCAGTATAAGTATAGTACTGGTGTTCATTTTATCAACGATTTAAACCTGGCAGGATTTAAATTCAGAATCTAAAGAGTCAACCACAAAGCACTACAAAACCTTTAGTCTTGTAATCTACTACTTTTTACTATTCCACTGTCTTTATTTTTGCTAATATTAATTTTAACTGGCACTCCATGGTTATGACAATGAGGGGTTCTAGTTGATACAATCAACCAAACAGCCTGCTCACGAAATTATTGTGCAAGTGGCTGAGCACTGTACAGTCAGACATATCCTTAATGTAGTTCAGAGAGATTCAGCATGGCAGAATGTGACATGACTGGCCCTTTGTACTTAGAGGTACAATTCATTTTTGCCAGTTGAGTGGATTGGAGCAACAAGAAATAATGTGTCTTGCTCAAGGAAACAATGTGCTGCCAGGAATCAATAACAGTGAGCTGAATACCTTAACCACAAAGCCACACACTTTTACACTGTATTAATTACAATGATTTCTAACAATGGCGGGATGCTTTCACCCTTTAGTGTTCAGATTACTCTGTTAAATCTAATACTTTTTGACTCAAATAGTTTTGAATTAATCATGCATTATCTTATAGCTTTGAGGTTTCAATGATGTGATTGTTTATTTTTAGAATATCAATGTAAGTTAGGTTTTAGAGGATAGATATCACCAGTTTGAATATAAAACATGTAGAATATATTGGGGCGGATATGGCCTGTTTAAACACTAAAGGGTTAAATTTGCTGGGTGGGGAACAGGAAATTAGTTCTTTGACTGCTTCATTTTTTTGACTATGACTGGATGAAAGGCAAAGTTGATTTTGGCAGGGTTTGAACTGGAGCAAATAGAGCAAGAAAATTTTGTCTTACACTCCAGTGATTCTGCTAATAATGGTAATTCTTTCTATTATAGGCACAAGGCCTGAAATTTTGGGGAAGAGTGCTGGTCAATTACATTGTCCCTGAAAGGATGAAAGATAGTCAGTCTTGGCAGAACTTGACGTCAGAGTGTGAAGACAGATAAAAATGTCACTATGCATTTTGTCTGATGTGCTAATGATTCTAATGGTTTCAAATTTTGGTATGAGGCCAGCACTTTCAGGGGATGGAGCATAGTTGATTACATCAGTCCTAATGCTTGACTAGTATTTTATTTTATGGACCCTGAAAGGGTGAAAGGCAAAGTCATCCTTGGTGGAATTTGAACTCAGAATATCAAGAATCAGAAGAAATGCTACTAAGCATTTTTTGCGATGTGCTAATGATTCTGCCATTGTTTCTAACCTCAGCACATGACTTGAAATTTAGCAGACCTTAGAATAAAAAATCTTCCAACTGTGACCATCTGTCTTTTTTATTTTTGCATTTGCAATCTTTCTAGGACTGCATTATTTGACATGTTTCATAAGATGGGAAGGTATGGTTTTAGGGAAATTTGCTCGTTATTTCTTGTGGATCAGTTGAACTCTTGCTTGTTCCTTTGTTGGTTTGTCAGTCTGAAAGTTAACTCTGTTATAGCTTATAAATAACTTAGTCAAAACATTTATGCATATAAAGCTTAGCATCTTTCCTTTGTGTTTGGTATGGCTAACAATCTTAACTGCTGGGAAAATGTGATCTTGTCTTTTTGCTATTAAGTGTCAAGCTATATTTACTGTAGATTTTCTCCTCGTTAAATAATTGCCATTGTTGTTCACTGAAAGTGTTTGAACATCCAGAACTGGTGTTATACAACCAATCTGTTTGTGCTGCAAATCTTCTTGTTGTCACAATGAAACTGGAAGCATGACATTGTTCTATAGCATTTTGTTGGCTTAAACTGCTATTATTGGAGAAGTGATATCTTTGGAAACAGACCTATCCTTTTAGATTCATTAAAGTCAACAATTAAAAGCTAGAGGTGTTTGTCGTACCTGCTACTATCTCCACTGTTGGACCTCGTAATAACAACAGTTGTAATTATATCATATTATTATTGTTATTATTAGTAGTAGTCATAGTTGCAGCAGCAGCGACAGGCGCAGCGGTAAAAGCACCAGTATCACCACAAACAGCATCAACAATATATACAATGTATTGAAAGAATATTTGATTCAAAAGCAAGTTTCTGTCAGCAGCAGCAGTAGTAGTAACAGCAGCAGTAATTGTTGTAGTGACTAATATTATCAATAGTGCTATAAATGGTGTTAAAGGCAGCAATCTCTGTTGTAGATTTAGTAGTATTAACATTAGTAGCAGTGTTTTTGAAATATTATGAAATATATAAAATATGTTTAGAGGTTCACTGCTTTGTTGTTGTAGTAGTAATAGTAGTAGTAGTAGTAGTAGTAGCAACAGCAACAGCAGCAGCAGGTATTACTGCTGTAATACTAATATCATGGTGAGTCCCTGAACTTATTTAGTTATTGAAAGATCACTTCCAAACATTGTCTCCGTGTAGTGTATATCAAGTAAGGCGGTCTTGCAAAGCCCATTCCCTTTTATGTACTTTATTAATACCCATGGGAAGACAACTCTTACTGTTCACAACAAGCAGTGAAGAGCAGTTATTGGGTAGGATGTTTGTAGATGATGATGTTTACTATATCTGTTTTATCATGGATGTATAAGATAAGGGATGATGAGATAAAAAAAATACAACACCTTTCATGTGTTACTTTGATATCTCAGCTGTAACTCATCTAATGCTAGGAGTATTTTCAGTCACTAGATTATCCTAAGATGGTTTTGTGTATGGCTGGAATTTCGAAGCATTGTGAATCAGTACATAACACCCATGTGCCATTGTTTAATTGTAAACTCAATAATCTCATTGGCTTTTCCTTATGGCTGGAAAGCTTGCTTGATCAGGACTGCCTTAGTGCTAAACAAAAAATATGCCCAACTGCTATGGTGTTAATTTCTCTAATCACATGTTTACGATTCCATTGTGAATTCTGTATCATGAAAGAATATTCCTAAAGGCTTTTGCTGTTCAGCAGACATTTAACTGCTAATGACAACTGCTTCTGCTCTTAGTTATGTTACCCACTTACTAGCAGTATCATGAAGTGAGTTGGATAAATGTTGAAGGTGGTAGTTATATAAAGCAAATAGATGACTCATCTACGTACTTTGATCTTAACATGGGGCCCCTCAATCACGGAGGGCCCCTGCGACCGCAGGGGTTGTAGGAGCTTAGCGATGGCCCTAACCTGGACTACTGGAGGCTTAACTACTATTTCTGTCAAGAACCCTACCTCTGCACAAATATAAACAGCATGCAACAAGAACCTTGTCCATATCACTGGAGATTTTTCCTGACAAATGCACATCTTCAGAATAGTAAAACCTGGCCTTTCTCTTCAAAGCCCCAAAATATTTCAGCCCTAGCAACTACTAACTTTCTACAAAGTAACATACAACATCTAGGAAGGTGCTAATGCTACTTACACATCCAAAGAAAGCCCAACCTACTGATTGGCATCAAGTTACTCACCAACACATTCTGACCTCTGATCCAAAGAGATCACATATCTTATCTCTGCCATTTTTCCTGCTATTGTAATGGCCTGCTCCTTGACACTTGTTAGTCTCACCCTACTTCCACTCAAACGCTTTCAGCTCCTCTGTCTTTCCCCTCCTTGTCCATATTGTGTCCACAAACCTAGCCCTCTACACTAATCAATATGAACTACTGCTTCTCTGGAACGTTGACCTTCTGGAATTCACTCTCTTTTACTCTTTTACTTGTTTCAGTCATTTGACTGTGGCCATGCTGGGGCACCGCCTTTTAGTCGAGCAAATCGACCCCAGGACTTATTCTTTGTAAGCCTAGTACTTATTCTATCGGTCTCATTTTGCCGAACCGGTAAGTTACGGGGACGTAAACACACCAGCCTCGGTTGTCAAGCGAATTTGGGGGGGACAAACACAGACACACAAACATACACACACACACACACACACACACACACGCATATATATATATATATATATATATATATATATATATATATATATATATATATATATATATACGACAGGCTTCTTTCAGTTTCCGTCTACCAAATCCACTCACAAGGCTTTGGTCGGCCCGAGGCTATAGTAGAAGTCACATGCCCAAGGTACCACACAGTGGGACTGAACCTAGAACCATGTGGTTGGTAAGCAAACTTCTTACCACACAGCCACTACACATTTTTTTTAGAATCTGACTTGTAGTTGTTAAGGAGAAACATTGATTCTGTAGATCTCCCAAGTCTTGCAGAGTCTGTAACAGCTATAGGCGTAAACACCTCTTGCAGACTAATGATTGTCAACCATTTTTTGTCTACAAATCCCCTTTGATTCCTATTTTACTCAGATGGAACCTCAGAACTTTCTGATTTTTTATAAAAAAATATAGTTTTATAATTAAATATTAGGAACTGTATATTGTTGTTGTTGATACTGTCACTTACGACGTCGAGGGTTCCAGTTGATCCGATCAACAGAACAGCCTGCTCGTGAAATTAACATACAAGTGGCTGAGCACTCCACAGACACGTGTACCCTTAACGTAGTTCTCGGGGATATTCAGTGTGACACAGTGTGACAAGGCTGACCCTTTGAATTACAGGTACAACAGAAACAGGAAGTAAGAGTGAGAGAAAGTTGTGGTGAAAGAGTACAGCAGGGTTCGCCACCATCCCCTGCCAGAGCCTCGTGGAGATTTAGGTGTTTTCACTCAATAAACATTCACAACGCCCAGTCTGGGAATCGAAACCGCGATCCTGTGACCGCGAATCTGCTGCCCTAACCACTGGGCCATTGCGCCTCCACTAGGAACTGTATAAACAAATTGTTAAAATATTTTGTGCATTGTAGAATTATAACCAGTTTATTGCAGATGAATTATAGCAACAGTCTTAAATGGACACCCAAAGATCATATGAGCCCTGATCGAAAACCAACTGCCCAAGAGGAAAAAACAAAAACAGGTCGAATGATTATGTAGAGACTCCTTTTTTGACTTCAATTACACTCTATTGTATTTTAGTGTAGAAGTTAAAAATAAGGGTAGGAGAAAGTATTAATAGCGTTATTAGAAAATCTAGCAATTTCTTTATCAAAAGGTTGTATTGGTTGCATAGAGATGGTTTTTATGATATCTAATTTTGTGGCCTCACAATTTTGGTTTCAAGCTGGGAGCTTAGCTGGAATGAACCTAACCATTAATTTCTATGTGATTGCTGAAACAATAGCTGTCTGATAAATCATATTTATTTCTGACTGCTTTGTTTTTTCATTCTTAATTAGACTGAGAAGAAAATTTGTAATTTTCTCTCATTTAATTAAAAAAAATTTCTTTTTTTCCTTTTTGTTGCTTGCTTCTATTATTCAAACAATACTTCAATACCTTGTTGATATCTTCCTAACAGTTCTAATTAAATAAACAAACTTGAAATTACCCTTTTGGCTAAAGGTGAATTACAACTGGACATAGCTAATTGATAATAATAATAATGATAATAATAATAGTAGTAGTAGTAATAATAATAGTGATGATAATAATCAGGACCTAGCCATTGAGTTACAGAGACTATGGATAGTGCAGGTAAAATGTATTGCTGTAGTTATTGGTGCATTAGGAACTATCCTGAAAGATTTGAACAGATGGGTAGAAGAAATAGGCATAAAACCCAGTTTAGTACAGCTCCAGAAAACAGTGTTATTAGGGACAGCTAGGATACTTAGGAAGGTTCTTGGCATCTAAGGTTACTTGTTGCCTGATGTTAGGAATTTTTCTTTTCCAATAGTCTAATCTGTTGAGTGTATATAAAATAATAATGGTTTCAAATTTTGCCACAAGGCCAGCAAGTTCGGGGGAGGGGGTAAGTTGTTTACATTGACCCCAGTGCTTGACTGATACTTATTTTATTGACCCTGAAAGGACAAACGGCGAAGTTGATTTCAGTGAAATTTGAACTCAGAACATAACAGATGAAATGCTCTTAAGCATTTTACACAGCATGCTAACAATTCTGCCACCTCAGCTCCTTTTTATTATTATTATTAATAATAACAATAATAATAATCCTTTCTATTATAGGTACAAAGCCTGAAATTCGGGGTGAGGGGTTTAGTTGATTACATCGACCCCAATGTTTCAATGGTCCTTAATTTATCGACCCTGAAAGGATGAAAGGCAAAGTTGACCTTGGTGGAATTTGAACTCAGAACATAGCGGCTGATGAAATACTGCTAAGCATTTCACCCGGCATGCTAATGATTCTGCCAGCTCACTGCCTTAACAACAACAACAACAACAACAACAACAACAACAATAATAATATCATTGTATGTTCTTTTGTTCGCTATTTACAGACTAGTTATAAGACATTACTTATTCTAAATGCTCTTAGTAAGTTAACCTTTTAGGAGAACTAAATGACTACTTTACAAGACTGGCCTGTATCAACAAAAATTAGTTCAGTAAAATTATTTAAAAAAGTAAATTGCACTGTTCCTAAAAGGGGTCTTCTTTAGAAAAGGGCCTTTTTTCACTTCTCTTCTTTGACTAATGTAATCTGTTTTTTAAAATTTTATCTCTTCCACACTACATGGCTAGCTGGCAGCACAACGTAATAGCTACTATATATAACTATTCTAACTGTAAACACTTCTATAAATAAGTTAACCATTTGTATAACCTTTTTGCCTTGCGTATATAAACTGCAAGACCTGTTCAATGGGTTGAACTGTAAAGAAGGCTGCCAAGAGATATAAAGTATATAAAAATACAATTTTAGTGTGAAAATAAAATTGTAGTATTTCTGCTTATCCTTGACTGAAAAGAGCTTAATTTTATGTTTAATTAATGTTCTCTTTATGTCATCTGCTGGACTTAGTTAATTTTACTGCAATAAATTATTGGAACATTTCAATATTGTCTGCTCTATTCTCTCAAGAGAATTCGGATTTAGATCTTAAACAGAGGTTGGTTGTGTGTATGTGTGCGCGTGTGTGTGTACTCCTGACTGTCATCATCCTCGTCATATTTTAACATCCACTTTTCCTTGCTGGCATGCATCAGACAGAATTTGTTGAGGCAGATCTTCTACAACCAGATGCTCTTCCTCTCACTAACCCTTGGCTGTTTCCATACAAGTAATATTTCCCTGTAGCCAGGCATGTATTTTTTGGAAGGTTGGAAACAAATATCTCTTGTATGACAGTAATATTCATTTACAACCATCACATGATGTCTAGACATGGGTACACGTGCACATGCACACACACACGTTTCTTTCAGTTTCCATCTATCAGATTCACCCACAGGAATTTGTTTGGCCTGGGGCTAAAGTAGAAAACATTTGCCCATGGTATTATGCAGTAGGCCTGAACCCAAGATTACATGGTTGGGAAGCAAACTTCTTAACCACACAGCCATACCTGTGTATGTACGTTGCATTATGTTGTATATATTACTGTATTACAAATGAAGATATCAGGTGTGGATCAGTTGTAGTGGGTCTTCTAAATATGATCGTGTGTGTGTGTATGCACACGCATTGCACATGTGTAACATTGTACCTTGCAAAATAGGCTGAAAGCATATTAATTGAATAAATAACAATGTAACAAATATTGGTTTGTGTATGAATGAGATGTGACTGCACTATCACAAATATTTATTTATGTATGACACAGATTAAGTAGATCATGAAATATTTTGAAATACCAGAATGTTGTGGACTTCTGCATGAAATAGATAATTGAAGAGTTGTTGTGTAAGAAAACTGAACCAGTTATTTTATTTGGAAAAAACCAAAAAACCCCAAAGAAACTTATGGTCTTGATAATAATGGTAATGCTTTCATCATCATCATCATCATCATCATTAAGAGATCTGTGACTGGTTAGGAAATGATGCCAGCCGTTCAAGATGTGTGTGAAATAACATCAATACCATTATTAACAGGCTTCTAGAGATCAGTAGAAATGTCTTGACCTTTATTTTAATAATACCCACAAAGGTCAATTTCAGTGTGGCTGCCAGTCACTGAGTGTCGTTGGAGCAGTTTTTAGTTATCTATGGGATCGGAGGTGGGTGCATCAAATGTTAAATATTAAGGTTCACACTAAGTTTCTAATGTATTTGTGTTTCATTTTTGATGTGATTGATGTACAAGTGAGTATCAATGCATCAAATTATGTTTGGTGGTGGTGATGGTGGTGGTGGTTTGGGTTGAAAAGAAAAGAGTGATGGCGGCGGTGGTGGTGTTGATGATGGAAAAAGAATATTTAAAACTTAAGGGGATTAATAGCGTTTCCCATCTCCATGGACACATAATCATCAATTAATATTTCAATAGATGGACAAAGACAGGAAAGGGCATCTCACTAAATGTTGAAGTGTGTTATCATTTATTACTACTTGGTGGTGGTGGTGGTGGTGGAGGTGAAGGAGTGTGGTTGGTCTTGTGCCAATGTTAGAAATCCTTAATACTTGATGGTGGTGGAGTGTGGTGGAGTGAGGTGAAAGGATTTTTTTTTTTTTCAGGGATGTGAAAGAGAAATGACACTTTGAGGAATAAAAGTGGAGGCTTAATATGTATGTGATAAGAGAATGAATGAAAAGAAGCAGTGTGGTTTGAAAATAGGTTGGGTATTTGACAGCTAGATGATGGTAGTGGTAGTGGTGGTGGTGGCAGCAGCAGCAGCTTTATGTTGGGTTTTGGCAGATAAAGATGTAAACAGGCTGGCTTGTCTTGTAGAACTGAGTCATTGTTTAGACTGACTTAATGTTTCTGCAAAGAACCTAAGATGCATCTAATGAGATGTTTTATTGTTGATATTGTGTGTGTGTGTGTGTGTGTGTGTGTGTGTGTGTGCGTGCGTGTGTGTATATGTATACATTCCATGTGTACACATGCTCTACATATCTGTATCTGTCAGTCTGTCAATGTTCGCATAAATACACACTCTACATGCACACACACATGCATGTACACACACACACACACACACACACACTTTCTATCTATATGTACATTGTACCCATTCCTCACTCACACATACACTACACACACACACACACACACACACACACACACACTTCTGAAATAGAGAAATAGTCTACAGTCTACATGCACGTATATACAGACAGTCTACATGGAGATGCGTGCATAGTTTATAAGCAAGTAGACCTTCAGCTACACAGGCAAATGTCCTACGCAAATACTTGTAACAAGCAAATGTGCCACATATGTTATGCACAAACAGCAGTATTGCACGAACCAAACAAACACGTACAAAGATATTAAACCTATGCACACATACTACATATTTTCAGTCACACATCAGATGCATATATATAATTATAGTTTTACTCTATTTATAGTCACATTTTAATATGATGGTATGGGAGACTCTGTATTGGGTGTGCAAAACTGTACCTCTCCAACTTATTCTCTTATTTTCTCTCTGATAGATTTGTTGATTGTGTTTGGTTCCTAAAATAGAATGTCACCAACTCTCAATATAGCATGTTAAAAGATAGGAATGTTTGCCAATAATATTTGAGTCTTCAGGTCACAATGTGTATTATATGTATGTTTTGCAGCCTGAACTATTTTTTTTTTTTTCATGTATTTATGAAATATATCTAAGCCTCATCCATCACAAGAGAGAAGAAATATGATGTTAGTGTATTTTGTCAAGGACATTAGCTTTGTAAATGTAATGACATGACTATCCAGGAAATGAGAATAGTTTACATACATAGCTTGTTGAAGTTTACATTTATCCTGTAACAAAATATAACTAATTTCTTTCTAATATTAAAATGTTACTGTCACTTCAAGATTGATGTATTAGAAATATAAAATAAAAGTAGTCTAAAGAAGTGGGCTAGTACTCATAAGCCTTTGGAGGCCTTCTCTGATAGGTAAGATTATTAAAGTTGGTTTTTAGTTTATGCATTTGTGGGTTGATGCTGGGGAAAGAAATCTGAGTAGGAAAAACATTCGAAAGAGTCCAGTTGTGGGAAAGAATAGCAAGGAGCTAGGTACGACAGACAGGTTGAGTCAGGAAAGCAGGTGCATATCTTGGCTTGTTCAGTGGGTCAGAAACCATTGTACAAAAAGGACACATGTAGATGAGTTTGTTGTTTAACTCAGGTCAGCTCTGAGCAAGCAGATCTATGATTAAAAGCATTCTAGCTGTAACCACTCTTTCTTATTTTCAGATTTAGTGCGTCTAGGTCTATATTATTCAATGTGTCCTATCCCTTTTGAGAGGATAAGGCTCAATTTGGAGGAAATTTAGCTATTTCAGGTAGGTCAGGTGACTGTGTGTTTGCTCCCCTATTGGGTGAGTAAAGGTTTGCCTGTCAGATAGCTTTGGGTGGAGTGTGACATAGTGTGTTAGTGGGGGTAGCAGATGTTCTGTATCACCCGTGAATGGTACTCTTGCTTAGTTTGGATCATACAATATAGCCACCTTATGCCTCATGAGCTACCTTATGCCTCATGAGCTACCTTATGCCTCATGAGCTACCTTATGCCTCATGCACTTATTAATTTTTAGAAGGCATCCAACTTTATCCGACTATTATACAAGTAAGATCAATGTTTATGGATTTACAGGAAATTAAACCAACCGATGTTTGTTATAATATAGAGTGATGAAAAAAATAATTAGAGCTGAATAAAGATTGTTGGACGACAGTGGTTTGATGGGAGTTCAGTGTTGAGAGGTTCATAGTAATGCTATGGTAATAGAAACAGAGCTTTAGCCAGATAGAAGTAGTATTGCCATGAGTTCAGAATAAAGGATGAGAATTGGTTTATGGACATTGGGTAGTAAGAGGTAATTGGAATAGAGTTATATTAACATTTGATGATAGCACCGTATTTGATAACATAGATGCCGTCATATTAGAGGAATTCCAGTTTTAGTATTGCATATTTAGGAAAGAAAGTTTTTAGTGCATAAAAGCTTATGAAAAGCCCAGCTTCACATATAGGACCTGTGTTTTTTTTTGTTTTTTTTTTGGTGCATTTTATATACCATCCAATACTGTATATAGTGATTGAAGTAGTTGTAGTAGAGCTTATATGGGACAAGCATATGAAGATAGTGGATTGTTTTCATGTCAGAAGTTATCTACTAGAGCATGAATGTATATTGTTAACTAATGTCAGCATTGGTCATGGTGTAGGTGGGGGCTCGAATATAAGTCGGTAGAAGAAGCAATTATGAAAGCAGTTTCAGAGACAGAATTTTACACCCACCTATATTTCCTGAGTGAAGGTGGATTGCCTTAGTGATCAGTGTGTTGCACTTATCACAAGATTGTGATCTCAATTCCTAGATCAGATGGTGCATTGTGTTCTTAAAGCATTTAATTTCACATTGCTTGTCTGTAAGTGAGAAACCTTGCTATGGAATGGAATCCAGTTCAGTGGGCATGTTGTGATCTTGGTCATTTACATGCAATGGAAACTGGGTATCCAGTTCGATGAGTTCCAAGACTGATGACAGTAATACCATATTTTCTAGTTGCAAGAACACAATTCAATTCATTTTATTGTTATTGTTTGTCTGTAAGTACATGTATGATGAAAACCTTTAAGCCTCCAAGATTTTGCTATGATTCTCTAAAAGCACTTATGATAATACTTTTATATTCAAAAAATGGCATGGAATTAAATTTTTTTCTTCTTTTTATTGTTTACAGGATGGCCTCACCTCATTGGTTGCAGATTTGGACTATCCAGCACTGAGACGGAATAAAAATGTTGACAATTTCCTTTCTCGATGTGAGTCAATCCTTAAATGTCTATCTTTTTTAGCTCGACTATCCTCACCCTCTGCTTAATTGTAAATTGTTTGTTGTTCCAGCTACGAACAGTCACTTTGTTGTTGTCTGAAAAATTTATGAAATACTTTAAATAATGAAGCATGTATAGTTGAGAGCCATTAGTCTATTAAAAACGAAGAGATGAAAGTCAAATATCTTAATCTTATTGCGTTCTATTTTAGACAGAAAAAGCATCTGGACTGACTTTTCAGTGTTTATGCTACTTTTATCACTGGGATTATGATGATAACATGATATAAATGAAACACATGAAATGAATAGAAAATTACACAAATAATTGAAGACATATAATTAATAAAAAAAAAGAAAAAAGAAAAGAGCACAAAAACCATTTAGTGTAATCCTCTGATATCAATTTGCCACAAGGATGATAGGGATATTACTTGGACAAATTGCAGAAATAATGTGTGAGGGGTATGTGGGATTGTGATGACGATAATAATAGTCCTCTTTTTTCTATAGGCACAAGGCCTGAAATTTAGAGGTAATCAAATATATTGGCCTCTGTGCTCAACTGGTACTTATTTAATCAACTCTGAAAGGATGAAAGGCTAAGTTGACCTCTGCTGAATTTGATCTCAGAATGTAAAGATGGACGAAATGCCACTGAGCATTTTGTCCAGCATGCTAATGATTTTGCTAGCTCACCACCTTTATAAGGATGAGCCTTTTAGGTAAAACTGAAGTGGAAAGTTTTAATGTTCTTTCCTTTGTCAGGTCCTTGATAGCTATTGAGTGTAATTAGTTTAGAGAGCCTAGTAGATATCAAAATGAGATTTTGGAATTGATTCGCTAAGAATTTCAACTGCATAATGGTGCCTATCAGTCATGAAAAGTAGAGCTATTATGTTTTCTAGCAACACTGCAAACTTTGGTGAAGGACTTTGCAGACAATTTAATTGAACCTAGTATTTAACAGATACTTACTTTATCAACCCATAATGATGGAAGGCAGTGATTTGAACTACTAACTTTAGTGTGATTTGAACTACAAACACAAAAGGATATAATTAAACATCACAAAGTATTTTACCTGGCAGTCGTTTAACGCCTGCTTTCCATGCTAGCATGGGTTGGACGATTTGACTGAGGACTGGTGAAACCAGATGGCTACACCAGGCTCCAATCTGATTTGGCAGAGTTTCTACAGCTGGATGCCCTTCCTAACGCCAACCACTACGAGAGTGTAGTGGGTGCTTTTACGTGCCACCAGCATGAAGGCCAGTCAGGCGGTACTGGCAACGGCCACGCTCAAAATGGTGTATTTTACGTGCCACCTGCACAGGAGCCAGTTCGGCGGCACTGGCAACGATCAAAAAGAAAGAAGAAAGATTAAAAAAAGAGCTGATGATGGTAATGTTGGTGAATATAATGTTTAGATGCAAGACGAATTAAAAGCCCGCATGTCTCCTAAAGCATCACCATCATCATTTAATGTTTACTTTTTCTTGCTTGCATGGGGCAGATGGAATTTGTTGAGGCAGATTTTCTATGGTTGGATGCCCTTCCTATTGCCAACCTTCACTTGTTTCCAAGCAAGATGTATCCCATGGACAGAGACTAGAAGCAAACAACACCACTTGCATGATGGTAATGTTTGTTTAAAAACCCTCGAATGATGTCAAAGCACTGGTACGCATATGCACATGACTGGCTTCTTTCAGTTTCTGTCTATCATATCCACCCATAAGATTTTGGTTGGCCTGGGGCTATAGTAGAAGACCCTTAACCAAGGTGCCATGCAGTAGGACTGAACTCAAGACCTCATAGTTGGACAGCAAGCGTCTTAACCGCAGAAAATCCTGTACACTTGTTCAGAGTCCTTGCCTATACACACGACACACACTCACACATAAAATAAATTTTCATTAGCAATTCACATACATATATCCAATCTTAAAAGAAATTCTACCCATGATAGCATGCAAAGTATGTGTATATTAAAAAAAAAAGGAGAGAAAGAAAAGAAAATACATTCTAAGTGTTGCCTGTACAATAAAATAATGATTTCTTTTGTGAGGGATCGGGGGCAATCAATAGAATTTATCTTACTGATCTTATTTTACTGGTTCTCATTTTAATAAGTTTTGTCGCGTAATAAAGAGCGAAGTAAACCACAATAGGACAAGTACTAAAAACTGTGTTAACATTGGACTAAATACAACAAGATATTAGTGTCACACCTCTACCTGTTTTTCTGTTATATAAACATAAATGACAGTCTTAACAAATGTAGGGATCTTTGATCTTTTGCTTGTTTCAGTTATTACATTGTTACCCATAGTGGGGCACTGCTCTAAAGGGCTTTAGTTGAGTAAATTGCCCCCAGTACTTATTTATTCTCTTGGCCTCTTTTGCTAAACGACTAAGTTACAGGAGCATAAACAAACCAACACCAGCTGTCAAGCGGTGGTAGTGCTGGTGCTGAGATAAACACAGACACAAACGCAATCTGTGTGTATGTGTGTCTTGTTTCAGTCATTAGACTGTGGTCATGCTGGAGCACCACCTTGGAGAATATATATATATATGTTGAATATATATATATGAATATATATATTTTACTAATATATATTAGTTGAATATATATGTGTATATGAGTATATGACAGGCTTCCACACAGTTTCCATTGACCAAATTCACTAACCAAGGCATTGGTTGGCTCAAGGGCTGTGGTAGAAGGATACTTGCCCAAAGCGGCGAGCTGGCAGAATCGTTAGCATGCCTGGTGAAATGCTCAGTGGTCTTTCATCTGTCTTCTGAGTTCAAATTCCACCAATGTCAGCTTTGCCTTTCATCCTTTCAGGGTTAATGAATTAAGTACCAGTTGCTTACTGGGGTTGGTCTAATCAATTGGCCCCCTTCCCCCGAATTTTGGGCCTTGTGCCTAGAGTAGAAAAGAAAGATTCTTGCCCAAAGTAAGTGGGAATTAATCTGAAACCACAAAGTTGCAAAGCAAGCCTTTTAACTATACAGCCATACTGATGTTGTTGATAAGCCCCAGGTTAGATCTGATTAAGCAAATCTTTGATGAAAGGTTTTCCAGCTGTGACCACCCAGTCTTTTTTTCAATATATCTAAAATTTATAATCCAGTACATTTTGTTTTTAGACAGTGGGGTAAGATTTTAGACACATTTAGCTGTTATTACTAACATATAAAGCAATTACATCGACCTGAACTCTCACGTTAATTTGTGGGGATGTTTATTTCTTTCATATTTCTTTCTAAAAGACCCAAGTAACAATGATGTTACAGGAAGTTGTAATCCAAATACTGCATTTGATAGCATATAATGCACCCCCCCCCCCCAAAAAAAAAATTATCTGAAAAAAATCATTATAAGTTCTATTTGTGAAGTTGCTTGAAATATTAAATGGTTTAATGCCCTAAAACCTTTATTCCTGAATATGCGTTGCTTAAATTGGGGCGTGTCTGAAATGTCCATGTGTTTTTTTTTATGCATTCTCATATAGTAATATTAATAATTTCTTAGTGATTGACATAAAACCTGAAATTTATTGAATAGAGGGTTGTGGAAAAAGCAGAAAAAAATTAAATGATTTCAGTTTGGAATCAAAACAAGGTGAAGGACTTGAGGTTTGGTAAAGTGTTGAAATTTGATAAGGAAGGGACATGGGAATATTTTTGAAGGTGCAGCAACAGGAGCTGCAGCAGTTGTAGCAACAATAATCACAATAAAGCTTAGGTTTTCCATGAAGCCCATGCATGGCTACTTGCTTAGAGAACAAAGCTTTAATGAGGAATATTTGGAGCAGGACTACAAACTGATATACGGATTGTATGAGTCAAAGATGAGATGAAATTTGAACTATATTTACAATATAATGAATCAGTTGTATACTTAGTTTTACTGGATATTTAAACAGATATAACAAACTAATTTTCTCAAAGGGCAGAAGTAATGTAGAAGTGGACTGGTAGACTGATAACACGATGACCATGTGAGTAGTATCTGATGTGTAGAGGCAACATATGTTCAGAGCTGAAGTATTTTCTGACTGTGATAGACAGATGTATGCAATGATGGTAATAAAAATGGTTTCGAATTTTGACACAAGGCCAGCAACTTTAGGGGGAGACATAGTTGATTACATTGACCCCAATGCTCAACTTGGTACTTACTTTATTGACCCCAAAAAGATGAAAAACAAAGCTGACTTCAGTGGAATTTGAACTTGGAACTTGGTCGAAAGAAATGCCACAAAACATCTTATCTGATGTGCTAAAGATTCTGGCAGCTCACCAATATTGGTTTCTTACACAGTCACGAGGCCACAAATTGATCCTGGTTCTAAACTGGTACTTGATTTATCAACCTCAGAAAAGTGAAAGACCAAGTTAGTTCTGTCAAGATGTAAACTTGGAACTTAAGTAATTGGAATTAACAACTAAACATTGCAAGACATATCTGCTACTCAATTGATTGGTTACTGAAGCCACTAAAGCAGGGATTCTCAACTATTTTTTTAATCTACGAACCTCTTTGATTACTATTCTATTCTGGTGGATGCCTTTAGCCAGTCAATGTTGATAAACAAATTTTATAGATACTTTTTTCAAAATTCCTATTTTGTTTTTCACACATTAACTTGCATTAACATTGCACTATGTAAAATGTTAGAGAAAGAAACCAAGCTGTTTCTTGCAAATCAAAAGATTTTCATGAATCCTTAATATACTATTGTGGATGTCCAATTTACTCTTTTGCATGTGTGGACCCCCAAAAATCTTATATGGATCCTTTGGGGTCATATGGACCCAGGTTTGTGCTCATGTGCCTATGACTGTTGTTAGCAAGAGGTTAGGTTGGCTCCAATACTTGACTAGTACATATCTTATTGGTCTTATTAAGGAGGAATGGCAAGTTGACATTAGAGGACTTTTACTTGGATGGAAATGAGATCCTTTTATGGATCTCACTATAAATATTAGACAGTATTTTGTTTTGCACTTTACTAGCAAAATTCCTTTATTAAATTGTAATTATGAAAATTTTATAGTAAGGATATTTTATTTTGTTGGTGTTAGGTATGTGTTTATTTCTTTTCTTTTTGAAATGTTGGAAGAGGGAATGTCTTTTTTTCTTTATGTTGCTTGCACATATGAAGTAGTTATAATCACTGAATTAGGTTAAATATGTAGCTGTTGTATTGCAACTAGTTTCATGTGGTATATTAAATAAAGTTTATCTCAATTAATGGACAGCATCTGGTATTTATAGTAATTAGAAAAATAATTTCAGACTTTGGTATAAGCCGCAAATATCTGGTGGGGTGGGACAGGAGTATTGTCATTTTCATTAACCCTGGTATATGACTAGTACTATTGTTTTATCAACTCTGAAGTGGGGAAATACAAAATCAAGCGGAGTAGGACTTAAGCTAGAGATGTAATGGTACTTATCTACAAGACTGGTGTTCATCTTCTCCTCACTTGAATTGCTAGAAATAGTTGCCAAATGTTCCTGTCTCGCTCAAGTTACACGTCTTCAAAAAGGGTCATTCAATAATGTAGCCATTGATACACTGCTGAATAAAAGACAGAATGGTTACTACTGGGACGTCTGTGATCATAAGGTTTACTAGTTCATTGCTGATTTGAGAAGCCAACATATGCATGCACGCACACTCATACTATGTCTTTGCTTGTTAGTGAGAATATATAAACAGGAAGGGAATTCCAAAGATATGAAGATTTCATAGTTTCCATATCTTCTTAAGTGCATAAGGGGTTTTACAAGAGAAACACAAGACTGAATTGATAAGAACTAGCACTAATTTAGTTTTATTAATGGAACAAGATAGCACCCACATGCTTATTTTTTTTTATTAAATATTTTATATGTAAGCTACTACCCTCTCAAGTTACTGCTAAGAGAAGGAAGCTGTGTTTCTTTTCAACCAGAATCAAAATATTTAGGTAATAAAACGTTTTTAAATATTTAGTTACAATAGGTACAGGTGTGACTGTGTGGTAGAGAAGCTTGCTTCCCAACCATGTGGGCTCGGGTTCAGTTCCACTGTGTGGTACCTTGGGCATGTGTCTTCTACTACAGCTCTGGTCTGATCATAGCCTTGTGAGTGGATTTGGTAGATGGAAACTGAATGAAACCTGTCTTATATGTGTGTGTGTGTGTGTGTGTGTGTATACATGCGTGTGCGCGTACACATGTTAGTGTGTACCATCGTACTGATATCACTTAGTGATTGTAATCAAATATCAGTCATACAAGCATGTTTATTTCTAGTGTGGCCATAGAAAATATTACCATGCTTAGAAAAAGGTGAGGGTTGGCAACAGGAAAGGCATGCAACTGTAAAAAATCTGCCTCAACAAATGCCATCTGACCTGTGTAAGCATGGAAAAGTTGATGTTAAATGATGATGATAATGATGGTGATAATCTCTTTTATGTTTGGATTTCAAATCTTAATAAGGTTGGTGTTTCACTTTTGTTCTTCTTGGGGAAGGTTCATTACAATTCGTAGCAGTCAAGTCAAAGCTGTGGCCTTGTACCACAAATAAATTTTTGAGTGATGAAGCAATAGAAACGGTTGAACACTGGACTAATATGTGTTCTTACACTATTTGTTTCTCCTTGTATTCCGATTTTGTATACAGCGAAGTCTTTATATATTAATAAAATCAGTTGTTATCTAGGTAACCCTTTCCATAAACAACATCTTGATGCCTGGAGCAGAACCCAGTCACTCTCCAAACCTGTAGCCTAACTTTTCAATTCACCCGGCCTCTCCATGAACTGTTTCTTTTTGTGGAGTCACCTTATCTCAAAGTGCATCCTTCACCTACAGACATTGGGGAAAATAACCTCATTTTTACTCAACACTCTCCATCATATGTAACTATTATTAAACACCTCTTGTTCTCCAAGTGCTGTAGCTAATGGTCTCTTTACTTTTACAACACACTCACAGAAGCATTATCATTGTTGTTTTTATATCTGTTTTGTCATGTTTGCAAATGTCGGATGGTTCTTCCCAGCACAAAGTATCACCACTTGTTGCAATTTCTTGCCATCTCCTTTGTGACACTCAACCTTCTGAAATCAGTTTTCATAATTTCTTCCCTTGTCTCTCTTGGTCTTGCTCTTTTACAGATTTCTTTGCCTGTCATCTTGTGTAAGCATTACAGGTCCATATTAACACCATCTCCTCTCTTGCATATTTCTTTGAGC
The DNA here is from genome assembly GCF_001194135.2 of Octopus bimaculoides. NCBI lineage: Eukaryota > Metazoa > Mollusca > Cephalopoda > Octopoda > Octopodidae > Octopus > Octopus bimaculoides. Next base: position 55,244,900 of record NC_068988.1, read on the forward strand.
TCATTTGTGCTCCATAGTTTCTGTTCACTAAAGATTACACATCAAGCAGAGAATGCTTACCTCATTTATTTCCTGCCTGTCTACATCTTCTGTATTTAATACCATGTTCCATTACCACACAAACATTGCACTTTCTACATAAGGATCATATAATCTACCTTTTCTTATGAGTGAGAATCCTTTTGATGCCAGCAGGGGTGATAATTACTTGAATTTCTCCCACTCTGTTCTTTTTATTCTGGCTATTCTGCTTTTGAAACACCCTCCTTTTTGACTGCTAATTAAGTCATTTAGGTAACAAACATTCTCTCTCAACTTCCAAGCATTTAAAAGAATGTTATGTAGTGGCTGCTTTTACTAATAACCACTTACACACCCATATCCAAATTTTCCTTCTCTCTTAGCTTTCTTGGGATCCCACTTCACCTATCATATATCTATAGTTTATATTAGGTAACCCTTTGGAACTTCTAACTATTTTCCACAGGCCAAGTTTTGTTATTTTCTAGATAGCAGTAGACTATTGTTGTCTTTCCTGCTAACTTAAACTTCGGCTTTTGCTTGGTTTTCTTTTTTCTTTTCTTTTTTCCTTTCTCCTGATGTTAACAATCTCCATGTTTCAAATCTGTTAGTCTCCATGTTAATCATCTTTTCACTTTGGCTGCTATTTTCTTCTTGACATTTTATTTGTCCTTGTTATTCTCACCTCTCCATCTTTCTCTGCTTGTTTACTCTCTCTCTCATCTGTTTATACATGTCTGCTGAAGAGTCCTGCTTGAAACATTAAGCTTCTTTTCTTCACGGCAAAATAATTTATTTTATTTGCAAACTTTTTGTGTTCTTCAGATGTTGACTTCATGTTCATTTTCCCCAGGGCCAATGAAATAAGGCAGTAAACTGGCAGAATCATAAATATGTCAACCAAAATGCTTAGCAGAATTTCTTCTGACTCTTTACATTTTGAGTTCACATTATGCTTGGGCCAACTTTGCTTTTCATCCCTTCAGGGTCAATTAAAGTGAGTACCAGTTGAGCACTGGGTTCAGTGTAAGTGACTTCCCCCTCCCCTCAAAATTGCTGGCTTTGTGCCAAAATTAGAAAGAAAAATATCAATAAAATAAGTACCAGTAATATACTGGAAGTAAAATCCACTCTGCTGTAGATTTCTAGTCCTCTGCTAATATGAGAAGTCATTTATTATTAGCTGCTCTGTTGTGTCACTGAAGACTGATTCTTTGGTTCCATATGTGTTACATTCTTGGCAAGAATGTCTGCTAATTTCCACAGGGCATTCTTTTTACTGCAGTCTAGCCTCTAGAGAAAAACATTTTTTTTTTTTTTTTTTTTTTTTTTTTTTTTTTTTTGCGTACTGAAATATGAAGGCGCTGCAAGTGAGAGGCATTAACATATTGCTGGATTCTTGGTTTCTAATTTCTGATATTTTCGTCATGCAAGTAGGAGTTGTGGTGTGTTTTTGGGCAATAAATATCCTTTATTCTTCTTATCTGAACTTTTATGGCTAATTTAAACATCTGTTCTGAAACCAATGTTTGATGAGGACATGATTGCTGTTGAATGCTTTAGAATGAAATATGAGAAGTACCAGTTGTAGCAGTGGGGGGGGGGGTAGCCTTCTGTTAATATAATGTCACTGGCAGAAGCTATAATTGACCTTGAGGAGGATTTAACAGAGATAGGAATGGAAATAGTTTATAGTATAGATTTTTGGATTTTTTCCAATTTTTTTTTTTTTTTTCCTTAGCAGAAATGATGTAAATAACATTACAGACCATTTCTGTGATCTGCATCAGGTACAGAATGGTTAAAGTGTTCTGTGGCTGTAGTCAAAGTAATTTTAGATGGAAGTTAATGCTTAATCACGTACACAATATTATTATAAAATAAGAGTGGGAAATTTCCATTTTATTTCTTTCCAGATTGGATTAAGTAGAAAGCAATAATAGACCAGCTACCTACTGATATGTTTATTCTGTTATTTATTAAGGTAGAAGTTAATTAGCTGTTTATCACCTCTTTAGCCATCGTTTTCTATGTTAGAGTAAGATACAGGCAACAACTTAATTCAAAGAACTAGTTTTCAGTCTCATCACAGTGTTTATGATTATACAGTTGAAGCATTTATAGTCTTGCAGAAGCTTTTGGAATAAAATAATGTTTATATTGTGTATTTGGCAGGATGGTTTGGAAATAGTCTCAAATTCAAAACCTCAAGATGTTTGAGTTCAAATTTTGTTAGCATGAACTGAAGGTTTTTTTTTTTTTTTTAAATTTTTAGTTTTGTTTTTCTGATTGGCAATGAATTGGCCCCACAAAAAAAAAAAAAAAAAAAAAAAAAAAAAATTACCTGCCTCCTCCATTTAACATACTTTCCATTAAAGTTGTTTCTAGTGTAGGCTGATTACTTTTTTTTTTTAATGTCCATTGCAGACCTAAAGAAAACGGGGGTTCAGTTCTTAGTTCCTTGATATGTGTGGGTTCATTTTGTTTGGGTTTATATCTAAAAAAAATAAATCTGTTTTTAATTTCATTAATTTAGATTGTCCACCGTAGATAAACACACATTATAATATGCTTTACATAATAAGAATTGGATGTTATGTTAAAAGTTGGTTCCAAATCTGGAAGAACAGTATCAAATGTAGTTGTAGTTGGTTTTGCTCTGAAATGCCTATATACTTTTTTTTTGTATGTAAAAGTGGGTTGGATTACTCTATAAATTTATGTTTGCATGACTTGTTGAAGAAGTTAATAGTCAGTTAAGTTTACTATTGATTTGCAGATAGCAAATTAAACTTGTGACTGTACTGGAGTGTAAGAGCTGATGGAAGTGAATAGTATAACTTTACCTTAGTTGTTATCTACATCTTGATTTATGACTTTTAAATAGGTAGAACCAAATTTGTAGTCTGTAGTTGGTGACTGATGAATTTAATACAGTGGGTGTTGGAAGTAAAAAGTATGTAGGTTATGAGAGATTAAATATATACTTTTAGAAATGTGCCATATATATTAAAGTCCATGGGAGGATGGAGAGGAAAGAGTAGAGTTGTATGTGGATGATGATGATGATCATGATGGGCGGAGTCTGATATGAGAGCTATTATTGGATTAGCTAAAAGAAAACTCTGTCTTGCGTTTAAGCTTGAGAATTATCTTGAAAGGCAAGATTGATTATCAGTTAAATATAAAAAGCTAATTCTTTTCCTAAATTATGGGGGAATCTATAGTTCTTGTGCTTATATCTGATTTTAATGTCTGGATTTCTTGGCATTAGGTGGGAGTAACTATGACTGTGAGGTTCAGAAGTTTGCTTTTACGCTCATGGTTCTGGATTTGATCTCACTTTGCTGTACCTTGAGCAGGTATTTTCTTTCTTAGCATTGATATTTCCAGTACCTTCCGAGTAAAATTTGATAGATAGAAACTCTTTGGAAACCCTTTGGCACAGGAATAATTAGAGTTACAGACTATATAATTTTAGAAACTATATAAATTCTTGGAGGGCTCTTTAGAAGTAGTTGGTAGCTCCTCTTAGTGACTTAAGTAATGGAGGTGTTGTTCCAAAACCTTGATAGCCAAAGTAAGGATGGGGTGGAAGGGTGATGTTATGTCTGCTGGCAACAAAGAGATTCTTTCTCCGAGTGAAAAGGCAGATTGTATTATCCTTATCTTTAATCTATGATTTTGTTTGAAAAATTTTCAGAATTTAAAAGGAAAAAAATTCCTGAGGATGTATTTGTTGTTACTACAATTGTAGCTAGTATATATTCTAACTTCTTAAATGGAAGGTATATTAAACTATGAGTACACAGTTATGTATGTGTGATTAAGAAGCTTGCTCCCCAACTATATGGTTTTGGGTTCTGTCTCATTGTGCAGTACCTAGGGCTAGTATCTTCTACTGTAGCTCTAAGCTGACCAAAACTTTGTGAGTGGATTTGGTAGATGGAAACTGAAAGAAGTCTCATATATATATATATATATATAACTAAGGGCTCAAAAAGATATAATGTCTATATGCTGAAAGAAGGCACTGAATACATCCTACGACTTTGAATATTTGCTCCACAATTAAATACACAGGTTGTAAGCTGGAAAGTAGGCTGGCTAAAAATTCATAAAACAATTTAGTTATAAATTTTTAGCCAGCCTACTTTCCTCGCTTACGACCTGTGTATTTAATTGTGGAGTGAATATTTAAGTGGTAGGATGTATTCAGCACGTTCTTTCAGCATATAGATATAATAGCTTTTTGTGCCCTTAAGTATAATTGTCCCCTGTACAGTTATATATCTCTATAAATGTTTTTTACCTAAAAGGTTTTTATATGCTGGCCATTGATAAAATTCATTAATTTTAATGATTTTATCCTCTAATTATCTATATACATATGTGTGTGTGTGTGTGTGTGTGTGTGTGTACCCTTGTCTTGAAATTGTGTGTTGATTGCAAATGAGCATCATTGTCATACAAGCAAGGTATTTTGCATTCAGTCTTCCATGGAAAACATGTCTGGCCATGGGGAAATATGACCTTGCTTGGAAATGTTTAAAGGTTGGCAACAGGAAGGGCATATGGCAGAATTAACAAGAGTAAGTAAAATTGAGAGCTGTGAGATATAGAATAGAAATAATAAAAAGAATTGTTTCTACTGTATGCACAAGGCCTGAAATTTAGGGATTACATTGATCCTAGTACTCAACTGCTATTTATTTCATCGACCCTGGAAGGATGAAAGGCAGTGTTGACCTCAGAGCATAAATGACTAGAAGCAATGCCGTTGAACATTTTGTCTGATGTACTAACGATTCTGCCAATTCATCAGCTTAGATAAAAATAATGATTGAAATCCAAGAAAGCATTAAACTTTAATGTCTAGCACTCTTTGGAAGTAGCAAATAGCGATATTTTTAAATTTTAATTTCTATATCCAAACAAGAGTTTGAAGGAATTTGTTGTTTATCTATCTGGCATGTTTGTGTTTAGTAACCTAATATTAGGTTAATTTGTATATTCTAAGTAATAGGTTTCAGTAGAAAAAATAACACTGAAGATAAGCTAACAAATGTTTCCTCGTTCATGATAGAAAAATATTATGATTTAATTTGATAATGTTGTAACATTCTGTGGCTAACTAGAGTTTTAGTTTATATGAAATCTCTAATTTTTGTTTATATTTTCTGCTGTAACTGGAAGAGACAGTAATTGCTTCTGGCCATTCTTGGTTGTTGATTAGTCCCAGTTAGCACTGATTCAGTAAATAATTATTGATGAATGATGTCCCAGCTGTGGCCATTTTGTCTTGTTTTGGTAATAATATAAGTAAGACTACTTATGTTCTCTCATTCTGTTTTTTTCCTTTTTTTTTGCAATATATAGATGCACCCAACCACATGGTTCTGGGTTCAGTCCCACTGCATGGTACCTTGGGAAAGTGTCTCCTACTTTGACTTCAGGCCACCAAAGCTTTATGAGTGGATTTGTTAGATAGAAACTGATAGAAGCCTGTTATATACATATCATCCTCCTCCTCATTATTTATAATGTCTGCCTTCCATGCTGGCATGGGTTGGAGGGTTTGACAAGTGCCAGCCACTTAGAAGACTACACCAGGCTACTGTGTCTGTTTTGGCATGGTTTTTATGGCTGGATGCCCTTCCTAACATCAGCCATATATATGTGTGTGTGCATGTGCACGCAAGTGTTTGTCCCCCCAATTCCACTTGACAACTAGTGTGTGTTTACGTCCCTGCAACTTAGCAGTTCAGCAAAAGAGACTGATAGAATAAGTACTAGGCTTACAAAGAATAAGTCCTGAGGTAGGTTTAGTGACTATAATGTGGCTCTCTTGTTCGCCATTTAAATTTTTGCAAAGGTGGAGGAAGAACAAAGATGTGAGTTACGTACATTTTAAATTAGTGCCAGACACAGAAGCTGCACTTAGTCTGTTGTTGTTTAGCCTCAAGTCAACCCTGGCAGGACAAACCTGTCATCAAAGAATTTCTAGCAGTAACCATCTCATTTTCAGTTATAGTGTATCATTTTTAAAAATCTTTTACTTATTTTAGTTTTTTGACTCTGGCCATGCTGGAGCACCACCTTGAAGGGTTTTAGTCAAATACTGACTGACTCTAGTGCTTATTCTTTTGCTGGACTGCTAAGTTACAGGGCACAAGTATACCAACACCAGTTGTCATGTGGTGTTGGGTTTGTTTGACATACACACACACACACACACATTTATATAAATGCACACATATACACAATGGGCTTCCACCTACCTAATTCACCCACAAGGCATTAGTTGGCTCAGGACTATAGTCGAAGGCACTTGCCCGAGATTCCATAGTGAGACTGAATCTGAAATCACATAGTTGCAAAGTGAGTTTCTTGACTACACAAGCCATCCCTGTGACTTGTAAACTATATTAATGTGACCTTCCTCTTTTGTTTTTTTTTTAAATAGTCTGTCGAAGGGGTTAGGTGGGAAGTTTTAGTTGTCATGAGCATTATTCCTCAGATCTTGTTGGCTGACTTGCAGATCTCTCTTTACTGACACTTTCCGATTTCTGCCTTGCGTTTCCCCACTATTTTTGTTGCTGCTTTAAAACTCATCTCATCTGTCTTTACTTTACAAGTACCCTTGTCTAGACCTCATGATGGTTGTAAATGAGTATTAGTATCATACAGGCAAGGTTGCTCATTTCATCACTTTAGTGGAAAACGTGTCTGGCTATGGGAAAGTATTACCTAACCTGGAAACAGGTGATGGTTGGTAACCAGAAAGGCAGCCATCCAGAGAAAATCTGCCTCAACAAATTCCGTCTGACTCATGCAAGCATGGACAAGGGGATGTTAAATGATGATAATAATCTACTTGCTCTTCTTATCTTTGGAAAGTTTCTGCACACTGTATATCTACATCCTCTATCCTGAAAGTTTTGTAGAAATTTGGAGTAAAATCTAACTTCTGAGTTTGCCCTTCCTTGTGTGCATGCATGCAAAACCTAGCAATGATGGGAAGTTTTTGTTTAATAAAAATATATTTCCCTTGTTGTAGAGGTCTTACTCAGCTGAGAGATAAAAGAAGACAGGAAACTGATAATCTTTCATCATAAGGTGATCTTTTCAATAGCTAACCAGAAGGAATGATAAAGAAATTCAAGCAAGTTAGTAGGATAGTGAGTCACAATATAATAGAAACAGCATGATAGTGGAAACAGGTACTGCAGTGTTAGCTAGATAATAAACTATCCTCTTATAGCATGCATTTGATAGGGGTTGGGTGTCAGATATTCAAAAGTAAATAAGTTTTTAATGCTCCATGTAATAAATATGTTAAAACTAACTTTACCTAATTAGAAATAGAATTTGTGATGAAGGAAAAATATTTGTTAATGACTAATATTTTCATTTTTGATCGTATATGATTTGGTAAGTGGAAACTGAAAGAAGCCCATTATGTGTGTTAGGGGGGAGAGAGAGAAAGAGAGAATATGTTATTTGTGACTCCTTATCTTGACATCATGTAATAGTTGTAAATGAGTGTTACTGTTATACAAGCAGTGTCATTCATTCCAATATCCTGCAGAAACATATCTGGCCATGGAAAAGCAATAGGAAGGGCATCTGGAATCCAGCTGTAGAAAACCTGCCTCAGTAAACTCTGTCTGATTCATGCCAGCATGGAAAAGTGGACATTAATTGATGTTGATGAGTGACAACTCTGGACATACTTTGGGCTTATTCTGACTTCAATGCTCCATGCATTAAGTGTGCTTACCTAATTAGAAATAAAATATGTGGCGAGAGAAAAATGGTATTAGTTAGTCATCATCATCATCATCATTTAATGTCCATCTTCCATGCATGCATGGGTAGGACTGTTGACAGGAGCTTGCCAGGTAGAAAACCTATCCAAGCCTACTGTGTCTGTTTTAGCAGGGATTTTACGACTGGATGCCCTTTCTAACACCAACCACTCTGCAGAGTGGACTCAGTACTTTTTACATGGCACTAACACAGGTGAAGTTAGTTTTGGCAAGATTTTTACAGCTGGCTGCCATTCCAGACACCAATCACATTACAGTGTGGACTGGATGCTTTTAACGTGGCACCAGCAGCAGGGTAACCAAGTAACTCACAAAACAAGGAATTATGAGAAGAGCAGGGCATTTGTTAGAGGATGAATGTTTGAGTGGCAGAGACACAGAAGCAGGTGTCTTGCCACAACAGAGGGGTCATTAGAGGAGGTGATCCAGTATCAAATGATGAAAGGTTAGATGGTAACAGAGAAATAGAGACAGAAATAGATGTCTTGCTATAGAGGAGGTACATGGTTACCCAGTGAAGGAGAGAGAGAGAGGGAGGGAGAGTGAGGGAGAGAGAGAGAGAGATAGAGAGAGAGAGAGAGAGAGAGAGAAAGAAAGAAAGAAAGAAAGAGAGAGAGAGAGAGAGAGAGAGAGAGAGAGAGAGAGAGAGAGAGATACAGAAAGTGGCCTGAAACAAATATTATTTTCATTTTCCATCATATGAGGAACAATGCTTGACGTGTTGTGTTCTGACCTCCACAAGAAAAAACGTGTCCTTCATCAAACAAAAAGCAACACTGGTATTCTAATTATTAAGATGGTAATGTTAATCATGACAGTCTAGTTGTAAAGTTTATTTTGTAGACTTGGGACTATCATTTTTAGTCAAAGGATTTTAGAGTAAAGCAATTCTATTTGAAGTGAAATTTGTGGTTAGATCTTCTCACCCACATGGCATACATCAACTTTCTATTATTAGTTGACCTGGTGAGGGTGCCTTTACATGGTCATTCGATTTGCTAGAAATAGCAACCAAATTTCTCTAGTGCTGTCTTACAGAAATGACACTAGATAATATAGTCATACATAAAATAAACCTTAAAAAAAACCCCAAAAGCAAGACAAATAGGATGGTCATGGCTGGAACGCCTGTTTCAATCAGACATGACAATAGCGGTGGTGGGCGATAGATAGAATATCATTGTACAAAAGGTTACTCCCATTCAAGAGAAGGTGATCCATTTGAACTATTTATATGGAAAGATGAATTGCTGTCATTTGATAGTTTGCATTCATGTGACAGTTAGCAGTGACATGACATAAATGATGTCGAATCATTGTACTGATCAGGTCATTCATAGCCCAGTTATTGTCCCACCTCTAACCGCCCCCCCCCCCGAATATCTAACTAACCACACCCTTTTAGTCA
>NC_068988.1:55254170-55264909 GCF_001194135.2 Octopus bimaculoides
TGGACTCGCGGTCATAGGATCGCGGTTTCGATTCCCAGACCGGGCGTTGTGAGTGTTTATTGAGCGAAAACACCTAAAGCTCCACGAGGCTCCGGCAGGGGATGGTGGCGAACCCTGCTGTACTCTTTCACCACAACTTTCTCTCACTCTTACTTCCTGTGCCTGTAATTCAAAGGGTCAGCCTTGTCACACTGTCACACTGAATATCCTCGAGAACTATGTTAAGAGTACACGTGGCTGTGGAGTGCTCAGCCACTTGCACGTTAATTTCATGAGCAGGCTGTTCCGTTGATCAGATCAACTGGAACCCTTGACGTCGTAAGTGACGGAGTGCCAACAACAAATACCTGGTGCAGATAGTCTTGGTTTGGAAGACACATTAAAAGGGAAGATAACCAATGTCCTACAAAAACAGTTGATATCAATGTATTGTATATTTCAGTTACTTCCTTCAAAGTGTGCTGCTCATTTGTTGATGTGAATAATTTTCCATCATTGCCAAATATTCTATTTCTGTGCTTTGATGCCATAAACATAATAAATTACTTTTTTTGCTATCTGTTTGCATGCCTGTTTTAATTCCTCCACAAACAGCTGCCTTCTTTTATTGTTTTGTAGTGTGATGGGATAGAGAAAGAAATTCACTGCTATCTCCGCTTCACTTCTTCTTACATACTCAGGCATATGAAATAACCTACTATTACACATAAGAGAATACCATCTGTTGATGTTCTTAAAAGTGGGAACTGTTATGCTTAACCTTTGCTTACCATTCTGTATATCTATTTATTTAATTATGTATTTCCACCGAAACTTAATTCTGCCCCACCTTCTTTAAGACTTAGCTTTCGTTTGTGTGTTGATTCTGCAGAGAATACAATGTTGTTAGCGTTGGAGGTTGGGAAGGGGAAGATAATTTTGGGCTGTTGATGTCAGATTAATTGGTGTTTTTACTCCCATCTTCTTCTTTATGAAGGTTAATGTTTATTTTATACATTGACATTTATATTTTGCTTTTCCCCACTTTTGTTGAAAGCTCTGACCATCTTCAAGGATTGTATTATTATTCTCATCTTTTAATTTTTATGCCTGTTCTTCTATGGTGGCATAGTTTAAACTGGTTCATGTATCCTGAACCCTTTTTGGTAAAGTTCAATTTTTTGCTCATATTTATATAGGATCATACTACCAAGAGGACACACACTCTGGTAGTGCTTCACTTCAGTTTTATTATTAATAAATTAGGTAATACCCTAACCACTAAGCCTCATGTTTGAAGGCATGTGACTTAGTGACTAGGGTATTCTGCTCACAATTGTAAGGTCGTGAGTTCAGTATCTGGTGGCGCTTTGTGTTCTTTAGCAAGATGCTATATTTTGCAGTGTAACTCAAAGGATCAGCCTTGTTACAGACTGTGTTATGCTGAATCTCCTTGAGAACTACCTTAAGGGAATGCATGTCTGTGGAGTGCTTAGCCACTTGCATGTTAATTTCATGTGCATGCTGTTCTGTTGATTGGATTAGCTGGAACCCTCATCCTTGTAACCAATGTAGTCTCAGTAAATTAGGTAATTACTTAATAAATATATAGATGAATTAATTGGTTTGTCAAAGTTCTTTCGTCTCAGCCTGTGACTTTATTATCAATATGCTTCTCATGCACATCCGTTGTGCTAGCTCACACTCCTTGTTTTATGCTTATATGTCAGAATCCAAAAGTGTATTTTGTTCATGTTTGTATGTTTATAAAGCATATTTGTGTGTGTGTATGGGCATATGAATAATTGTAATGAATGCGGCAGTGACACTGTGTATTTTTGTGCGTAGTAGTGAGTTTCTACTTGTGTGTGTTTTGGTGTTGTGTTAGATTTCAGACTTCATCATATCCACACTTTTATCTATGCACACGTGTGTGTGTGTGTGTGTGTATACACACACACGTTTGCTGTTGTCTTTTCTGTCAAGTGGTTTGTAGCTTGTCATTTTTTGTTTCATGCATTCAAGCATGTCGGAGACTAACACCAGTTGGTTTGGTATCTATTTCTCGAAAATGCTTACCTGCTTTTATCTCCGCACACACGTTCTTTGCTCACACACACACACACACACACACTTACTCTGTCTGTCTCATGCACACAAACAAAGACACTGGGCACATGCACTTCTCAACCACATGGTGTTTGGGTTGAATCTGTCTGCACAGCATCTTGAGCAAGTGTCTTCTGCTGTAGCCTCAAGTCAAGTAATGCTTTGCAAGTAAAATTGGTAAGTGAAAATTGTATGAAAATACACTGTGTGTGTGTGTGTGTGTGTGTGTGTGTGTGTGTGTGTGTGTGTGTGTGTGTGTGTGTGTGTGTGTGTGTGTGTGTGTGTGTGTGTGTGTGTGTGTGTGTGTGTGTGTGTGTGTGTGAATGTTAACATTCCACAATTTCACTTCTGAATGAAATGGTGTTATGATACTTACATTGCTTGTTGTCATTATGCAGACACAAACACAGACACAAAGACACACACACATAAATATACATACATATGTACATATATATACAAACGACAGGCTTCCTTCAGTTTCTGTCTACCAATCCACTGACAAGTCTTTGGTCGGCTTGAGGCTATAGTAGAAGACACTTGCCCAGGGTGCCACGCAGTGGGACTGAACTTGAAACCATGTGGTTCATAAGCAAGTTTCTTACCACACAGCCATGTCTAAATATTGTAAAGTATTTTGTTTTAATGCTTCATTGATTCAGCTAGCTGTTACTATTTAAAATAATAGAATGAAAATGCTTGAAGGATTGTAAACCTGTATTGCATTACATTGACAGATCTTGTTACATGGCAGTTGTTACATCAGAGTGGTGGTAGAGGATAAGTTGTCTTTGTTTTTTGAACTTAGAAAGAATCAATGTAACTTACATGAAAACTATACAGGGTTTCTATAGCTTTTTTATTATTGTATTAAGGCCGGTTATCAACAAAGACTATGTCTTTAAGTATGGATTCGATGTGTGTTGGTCTTTTGAGAGAGAGAGAGAGAGAGGGAGAGAGAGAGAGAGAGAGAGAGAGTGTGTGTGTGTGTGCGTGTGTATCTTTTTATCTCTTACTTGTTTCATTAGACTATGGCCATGCTGGTGCACTGCCTTGAAGAATGTTTAGTCCGCTGAATTGACTCCAGTACTTATAATTTTTTTTAAAGCCTGGTACTTATTCTTTCAGTCGCTTTTGCTGAACTGCTAAGCTATAAGGACATAAACACACCAACACTGGTTGTCAAGTGGTAGTGGAAAACAAACATAGGCACCAAAACCAAGACACAGCCCCCCCCCCCCACATACTTGCTCTTCATTTTTTATTCTGAAATATAAATGAAATAAAAATATATATATATATAACACACACTGTTGTGTCATGCTGGCCTGGTCAGCCATCAGAGAACTCACAGAAATCAACCTCTTGTAAATTGTGATATGGCTATTGTTTACAACAGAACGCATGTAAGAGTAAAAATAGTAGAGTTCACTGAATATTAAAAATGGATAAAAAGTTTGGTTCAACTCCAAACATTTTCCTGTCTTTACATATAATCAGCAGCCCTGTTGGACATGACAATAAAGTTCCTTCTGAAGTCATAGACTCATAGGGCCGGTTTCTATGGTGTATATATTCTGCACCTGGATGGGATGCCAGTCTGTTGCAGGATTACTCATTTTTGCCAGCTGAGTGGACTGGAACAACTTGAAATGAAGTGTTTTGCTCAAAAACACAACATGTGACCCAGTCCAGGAATTGAAACCGCAATCTTACGATCATGAGTCGAACACTCTAACTGCTAAGCCAAGCAGTACTACTACTGGTATTGGCAGTGGTGGTAGTAGTAGTAGTAGTAGTAGTAGTTGTTATAGAGGTGGCAGTGGTGGAAATGGACAAAGTTTGTAGTCGTACTATTGTTGTAATATCAGTTATTTATAAATACTCATACACCTTTCTCCTCTAACTATTTTTAAAGCTATGGACTTGTGCATTTCAATGTGTTTGCCCATCAGTGAGCTCAAACAGAAGAAATTAAAAAAAAAAAACAGGTGAAAATATCTGACAGTAGTTCATGCATGTTTTCAACATGGGTTTTCTGTGCTGCTACCTAGGTCAGTTAGCCATATGGAAAAACCACAAGGCAATGGAATAGTTCTTTTATCTAAGTTTATAATTACTTCACTATGGTTTGTGTGTTTATAAGAAAGGAATACATACATACACACAGTTATTATTGAAACTTAAGTGTGAACAAAAACACACAGTTCATATATAGGTTGTACCAAAAGGGAAGTTTGGTCAAGACTTGCTTAATCATTAATTGCTCAATATGCAAATGTGACTTTATATGAAATTGTTTACTGTACCTATTATGCGCATGCATGCTAGCAGGCGTGAAAAATGTGATGTTCATATCACTATTTTTATTTTTTGGTGGTTGGGTGGGGGTCATTTTATCATATAATTTATAAGTAAGTTGTATTCAATCTTTGCACCCTGCTTTCTTCCATTGAAGGTGGCTATCTTTGTTAGACTAAAATATGGCAGTATTGGTATAGACTGAAGATAAGTCATTATTATCCAGTGTTTTAAATCCGGGGTTTTGTCCCCGTTAACAGGGGTGGCCAGATCTACCTCAATGCCATAGCAACCGCCCTCACACCATCTTGCCATCTTGCCCGATTTTGGGCGTCCTCCTTTTTCGAACCAACCCTCCCAATCTCCTCATGAAGATAAGTATTTTGAAATAAAAATCCACCCATAGATATAGGTATTACATTGGTAAAAGCGAAATATTTTGTCTTTGACATCATCTTGTGCAGAAAACATCATCATCATCATCATCATCATCATCATCATCATCATCATCATCATTTAACACCCATTTTCCATGCTGGCATGAGTTGCATGGTTCAACCAAAGCTAGCAAGTCTGATTTGGCATGGTTTCTATGACTGGATGCTCTTCCTAACACCAACTGTTTTACAGTGTGTGCTTGGTGATTTTAATGAGTGCGCTTTTATGTGGCACCAGTATAAGTGATTTTTACGTGGCGCTGGCACAGGACTCCTGCAGGCCAATTCTCTTCAACCAAAGGGAGTGGCCTTACCTGCAAAACCTACATGCAAAACTTTTTACTTAATTTCTTACCATTTTTTTCATTGAAAGTTCCTAGTTAGACTATTTTCCCTGATAGCTTCTCTTATGAACCAAGGTGGAACTCAGGGGTTTGTCACTAACACCTTTGACCTGCTAACTATTACTTCAGACCTCATACACTCCAATACTGAGGATATCATCCTTCATGCTTTAATATATTTCTACACACAGGTCTTTATTCATGGCACTTTATGACAGAAATGCACTGTATTTATGAATAAAAAGATAAAAAAAAAAATTCAATGACATACTCGGAAAATGAACATGATTAACTTGTCTAATTCAGTAGTCAAACACAGTTATTACATGTCCCAAAAATGTACACCTACATCGTTATACCTTTTTTTATTCATGAACAACATAGTGCTAAAACAATACCTCAATTTTTATGTATTTGTCTAATCTATGGGAGCATCAAAAGGCAGGTGTAAAATGAGTGTGTGTGTGTGTGTGTGTTTTAATGTATGCACACGTACAAAATTACATGTGTATTTGTATAGACACGTGTAAAGATGTTTGTGGAAATAAACTAAGTAAAATGTCTGTTGAAATTATTGAAACTAGTTTTGAGTGTGAGTCACTGTAGTGATGGCAATAAAGCGTGTGAGAGTAAAGACTTCAGTAAAATGATAAAAATAATCATTTATGAGTCACAGTGATAATTTTGAAGTTGTTTTTATGTGTGTGATTTGTATATAGCTGAACTCTCTTTATGTATGTTTACTTTATTCTAGTTTTTTACTGTTTGTGTTCATCTGTGTATATGGCAGCTACTGTAAAAATGCAGTATTTGTATAAATCATTGAGTTTTATGAATATACCTGTGTAACTATGTTTACACACACACACACACACTATTTGCATCATCATCATTTGATTTCCATGTTTCATTCTAGAACGGGCTTGACAGTGTGATAGGATCCAATGAGCTCAAGGAATGCATCATGTTTTAGTGCCTGCTTTGGTGTGGTTTCTATGGTTGGACACCCTTCCTAATGCTGACCTCTTTACAGTGTGTGCTGTGTTCATTTTTTTTGTGTCACCTGCTTGCAAGACTATGAACCTTCGGGGGTGGGTCAAGTTTATGCTAGGAGATGAGGAGTAGAGGGAGGTAAAGTATGAGGGAAAAGGGCCAGAGTAGGACAGGTTTCTTGTTGAGGAGTGATCATTTGGAGCTGGAAAGGGATTAAAACAAAATATGTAGAGTGAGAGTATGGGTTCTGGCATAACTGATTGGTTGAGAAGTTTATTTTGCAATTCTCACTTCCCTGAATAGGAGGGGTCTTTGGCAAGTGTCTGCCACCTAAGCTTTGAGTCAACCCAAGTCTTGGAAGTGAAATTGGGTGGAAGGAAACTCTGGACTTTTAAATTACAGATATACACGGATTGTTCCTATAATTCAAAGAGTTGACCTTGTCACTATGTTATGCTGATTCTTTCTGAGGATTCTGTTATGGTTACATATGTCTGTGGAATACTCAACCATGAGGTGGTCACTCAGTTGATTGAACAACTGCAATATTAACCACTGAAACGTATGGGGTTTCTCAAATTTCTCAAAGTATTAGAGAATTACTGGTTTGTGATGCAAGAAAGTCAGTCTTCAGTGGATCTAGCTCTACAATAGTGACTACTGAAAATGAACTGAGAAACTATACTTAGACATCAGTTTATAATACATCCTACATACATTGCTGTAAAGTTTACCTCTCAGTTATATTAATTTATCCAGCTAGCTGCAGTTGGCTCCGTAACATTAAGTGTTGCCTGGCTCCATTCTATATAAAATATGCTGGCAGCTTTAGTTTGGATCCTTCCATTGCTGTAGCAGGCAGTTGGTTCCAGTCATCACTATTCTAGCAGTAAAAATTAATTATCTGCAACAACACCAAGAGTAACTAATCAGTGGGCCATACAGAATTATACTAGTGAATGGTTGACTCCTAAAATTCAACTTAGTATTTAGTCTTTTCTACAGCCATAAGCAACAGAAACTTACTATGTGTATGCTTTTGACTTTCTTCTTTCAAAGCCAATAAACAGACATTTTCACACCTCTTTGAAAAATCATTCACTTAGTCTAATCTATTGAATGATTACGAGCTTTCTTTATTTTTGTATTTCTGTCATCTTGCTTTACAGTTTTATAGACAAGACTTCTAATGGTGCATAGTCTGTGTTGATTCACTTTATCCAACATTTGAACAGCAATTCAATACATTACCGTTGTAGTTGAAATTGTTTTCTCCATAGAGTTGATAAAGTTCCTTACCCTGGTATAATCTCTCTAGATTTAGTCCCACTATCATTTCAATGTTGTACAGATAGATGCTCTTCCTAACAGCAAACACCCTGCAGAGTGGACTTAGTGCTTTTTACATGGTACCAGCATAGGCGAGGTCAATTATGGCATGATTTTTACTGCTGGATGCCATTCCAAATACCAGCCACTTTACAGTGTGAACTGGATGCTTTTTACATGGCACCAGCATTGACAGGGTAACCAAGTAACTCGCAAGACAAGGAATTATAAGAGGGGCAGGGGCATTTGAGAAGGGGAACTTGTGTCAGAGGATGAAAGGTTTGAGTGTAACAGAAACAGGTATCTTGCTATAACATAGGTGGCATTGGAGGAGATAATCTGGTACCAGATTAAAATAATGTTTTAAAATTGTCACTTATGATTTAAATTTTCCCTTTGGTTTCTCTTGTAGATGTTAGATCAGTTGAATTCATCAACCTTTGCCGTCTTCAACCTAATGATTTCGAAATGGTGAAAGTCATTGGTAGAGGAGCATTCGGAGAAGTTCAGTTAGTAAGTATCATTGTTATTTTTGCTTCCTTCTTTTATTTATACTTTGTAGAAGCTAACCATTTCTATTTTGTAAAGAAATATTTTCGTAGTTTATAATTTCAAGTATTGTTTTTTTTTTATTCAAATAATATTTTATCAAATTTCTAATTTATATTATTGATAAATGTTATATCTTTGAAGCATTATATTGTTTAGTTTCCTTGCTATTTGATTTACATTCTGGATGTCTGCATTTAAACTTTGCTTACTATAACATACTATATGTTACTGGAGTAGGTTTACATTTTATATGCCTGTATATAAACACAGCTTAACACAACATTACCATCAATTTCTGCAGTATATTTATTCTCTGTACATCTGTATTTAAATATGGCTTGCTGTTTAGAATGTTGGGCTCATGATCATAAGGTCATGGGTTCAATTCCTGCTTCAAGTAGCACATTTTGCCCTTGGGCAAGACACTTTATATCATATTGCTCCAGTCTATTCTACCAATTAACTGCCAGTGCATCCTTCTCTCTCTTCTGCTGTTATATCATTGAATTTCTGCTGGGCCACAATTAGGAGTGTCAAGAGGGTGTTTGTGCCTGTTTACTACTATTGTCGGCACTCCATCGCTTACGGCGTCGAGGGTTCCAGTTGATCCAATCAACGGAACAGCCTGCTCATGAAATTAACGTGCAAGTGGCTGAGCACTCCACAGACACGTGTACCCTTAATGTAGTTCTCGGGTATATTCAGCGTGACACAGTGTTGACAAGGCTGACCCTTTGAATTACAGGCACAATAGAAACAGGAAGTAAGAGTGAGAGAAAGTTGTGGTGAAAGAATACAGCAGGGTTCGCCACCATCCCCTGCCGGAGCCTCGTGGAGCTTTAGGTGTTTTCGCTCAATAAACACTCACAACACCCAGTCTGTGAATCGAAACCGTGATCCTATGAACGCGAGTCCGCTGCCCTAACCACTGGGCCATTGCGCCTCCACTTACTACTATATAGTCACCTAAAACAATTAGTGAAAGCAAGTTATAAACTACTGGATCATTCACACTTGTGACTGATGGCTGGGCCTTTTTCTTTTTGTTCATAAACATAGCATAACCATTCCTTTTTGGAGTAGATTAGATTTATAAACATTTTAAAATGTAGCTTAACATAGCAATATTGTTTATGAAGTATTTTTGAAGTATAGGCACAGGCGTGGTGGTGTGGTTGAGTAGCTTGTTTTCCAGCCATATGGCCTTGGATTCAGTCTAACTGTGTGACACCTTGGACAAGTGTCTTCTATTATTGTCCCAGGCACCCCAAAATGCCTTGTGAGTGAATTTAATGGTGAGAAGCTCTAAGAAACATGTATACATATGCACGCATGTGTGTGTGTATGTGTATGTGTATGTGTACACCCTTGTCTTTACTTTATGGTTATAAACAAGCATCATCATCATACAGGTGATGTTTGTTTCCAGTCTTCTGTGCAAAATATGTCTGACCATGGGGAAAATATTACTTATCTTGAAAATAGTATCAGGCTGGTGATAGGAAAGGCATCTGACCATAGTAAATCTCCCAACAAATTCTGTCTGACCTCTACAAGCATGGAAAAGTGTATATTAAATGCTGGTGATTTACATTTAGTTGAAGGTGCTTCGTAAAAAACACTGGTGCTGGTATCATGTAGAATGATATCTGTTTTTAAAGATTGCTTAATATAGCAAAGCCATCAGTTTTCGATGTGTGTTTACATTCTGTATCTGTTTTTAAATGTAGCATTACTTTCTCCTTTGGCAATAGATTTTACATTCTACACATCTGTTTTTAACCATGCCCCAGCACAGCATTACCGCCTATTTCTAGAGTATATTTAGAGTCTGTGTATATGTGTTCAAATTAGCTTAACATGTTACCGTTTCTGGAATAGAATCACATTCTGTGTTGTTATTTAGACATGATTTAACATAGTCTTACCACCTGTTTCTGGAACAGAAATACAGTCTATATCTCTATTTAAACATACATTACCATCTGTTTCTGGAAAAGAGTATGGCAAGGGTAAAATTATGGCTTCTTATACACCCATTAAGGATAGAAATATATATTTTATGTGATTTCATGCACTGTCTAGATGTATCAGCTGTTTAAAGGAATGATACATTGTAATGCAATGTAAACATTCCATTTTGGTATATTAAGCTAATGTTGCCATACTTCCTCTATATTTTTTGTATTCTCTCTTTCTCTGTCATCATTCTCTCACTGTCTGGATGTGTGTAGAAGTGGTTGTGTGGTTAAGAAGCTTGCTTCCTTACTGCATGGTCTCAGGTTTGGTCCCACTGTGAAGCACCTTGTGCAAGCGTCCTCTACTATAGCCCTCAGCCAACCAAAGCCTTGTGAGTGGATTTTGGTAGATTGAAACTGAACGAAGCCCATGTGTATTTGTGTGTACCCTTGTCTCAACGTCATGTGGTGGTTGTAAGCATGTAGTATGGTCGTACAAGTGAAGTTGTTAGTTTCCTGTCTTTTGTGGAAAGCGTGTCTGGGCATGGTTAATATTATTCTGCTTAGAAAAAGGTGAGGGTTGGCAACAGGAAGAGTATCCCACTTTAGAACATCTGCCCTAACCAAAATTTAACATATGCAAGCATTGAAAAGTGGATGTTAAAAGATGATGATATATATATATATATATATATATATATGTATATATATATATATATATATATATATATATATAT
>NC_068988.1:55265584-55268635 GCF_001194135.2 Octopus bimaculoides
TATATATATATATATATATATAAATAAAATGTACACACTGATACAATCAAACGAGTCCTGCCATTTCTCCTTAAAATGTTTAAAGCTCTAATTCTGACTCCCTTTCTCCTTACAGGTGCGACACATATCATCTACGAAAGTGTTTGCCATGAAGTTGCTCAGTAAATATGAAATGGTAATGTTGCATTCTGTTTTCATTTGGTTTCTTGGTCTCAGTCTTGAAAGCATTCTTTTTTGTTTTTTTGTTGCCGATCATTTTACCATATAACACTCATTAATTATACAACACATCTGTGTGTGCATGTGCAGGCAGGCAGGCACGCACACACACACACACACTCACTCACACACGCATGCATGCCCATGCACACACACACACACACACACATTTATTGATATTTTGCAGAACCCTTGTTATGCATAATCTATCAGATAAAACCTATTAAGAGTGTAGGGGTTTGTGAATTCTGATTTACTGGTGTTGTGGGCCTTATGTAAATTAATTAAATGCAGGTTTCCGTTATTTGTAGAGTATTGTATGTCCTCAAAAAAAACAACAAAAAAAAACAAACAAACAAAAAAACAAAATGATAAATAAATATAAATAAAATGAAAAAACAAAATGAAGTTCTAAACATTAATACTGAATGTGCCTTTTTCTTTTTGTTTTCTCTGACCAGATAAAACGTTCAGATTCAGCTTTCTTCTGGGAAGAAAGAGAAATTATGGCCAATGCCAACAGTGATTGGATTGTACAGGTAAGGCTGTCTGTTTCTTCTGTTCTTTGATCATTCTTCGTCTCATCTTTGTTGTTGAAATATAAGTAAACATTCCTCTTCCAATCACCCCATTCATTAACCAGTATTCATGAATCTTCGTCATTATCATTTGCCAGTCATCATCATTCATTAATCATCATTCATGATTACCATCATCCATTATTCATCATTCATCACTATTATTGCTGCCCTGTGATCAGGTGTTTTCGAAATGCAACAGCTTGTGTAATGATTTAAATGATTTTTTTTTACTAATGAAAAGGGGCAAGGGGCAAGAACTATTTTTTTGTATAAGGAATACGATCAGCTTTTAAGTTATTGAGCATATATTAAATAAAATATAGCTAGTTGTTGGGTCTTTGGTCAAATGTTCATGAAATGAGACCAGTTATTAACCAGTTATTTTTAAAAGTTGACTTGTTCTGGCCTTTTCTGTTGTTAAGCAGTTAATGTGGTCAACTATTGAAGTGAAAGTATAGCTTATACTAAAAAGCTAAGTGATGGTTAAATGTATCATTTAGTTTGTTATAGATTTTCTTTATCGGCCATAGACATGGCTGTAGGCAAAAGTATAGCTATAGACACAGGCATACATGTGTGGTTAAGAAGCTTGTTTTGTAACCATGTAATTTTGGGTTCAGTCCCACTGTGTGGATCCTTGAGCAAGTGTCAATTATAGCCCCAGGTTGACCAGTGCCTTGTGAGCAAATTTGGGAGATGGAAACTGTGTGGAAGCCTGTTGTGTGTGTGGCACATAAAAAGCACCCAGCACACTCTGTAAAGTGGTTGGCATTAGGGAGGGCACCCAGACATAGAAATCTTGCCACAACAGATAATTGGAGTCTGGACAGCTCCCTGGCTGGTCAGCTCCTGTCAAACTGTCCAACCCATGCCAACATGGAAAACGGACATTAAATGATAATGGTGTGTGTGTGTGTGTGTGTGTGTGTGTGTGCGTATGACTTCCACAGCTTGAAAACAAGTGTTGGTTTGTTTACATCCTTGTAGCTAAGCACTTTGGCAGAAGACACCGGTAGAATAAGATGTACCAGGCTTAAGTATTGGGGTTGATTTGTTCAAGTAAAACCTTCAAGGCGGTGTCCCAGCTTGATCGAAACAAGTTTAAGATAAAAGAAGATATTGTCACTTCTCCTTGCAATATATATCACTTTTATAACAGTCCTCTTCAAAACTGCTTAAACTTTCTTTTTTCAGTTACACTATGCATTTCAAGATGAACGTTACTTATACATGGTGATGGATTTTATGCCTGGAGGTGATCTTGTTAATCTTATGAGTAACTATGATGTTCCTGAAAAATGGGCCAAGTTTTATTGTGCTGAAGTTGTACTGGCATTAGATGCAATTCATTCTATGGGATTTGTCCACCGGTAAGTCTCTGTTCATGTAAATCACCAGCTTCACTCTCCTTTATTAATATATGTACCCTGGTGCCGATGTGTAGTGGGTGTCTGTCTGTCTCTCTGTATATACTTGTGTGTGTGTGTGTGTGTGTGTATATATATATGTATATATATAGTAATCCCTTGACTATTCTGAGTGTTACATTCTAAAAACCCCTGTGATAGGTGAAAATCCGCAATGTAGAAACAGTTCTGTACAGTATTTTTAAAAAATTATTTTTATAATTTGTTTATATTTATTTTATTATAAATGCAAAACAACACCACAGGGGAATCAACATAAGCTTAGATAATAAACTGTGATATGGCAAGGGATTACTGTATATGTATATAAGAAAAGATAATGGTGAAATCGACAGATAAACATCAATTTACTAACATAACTCCAATCTCGAATAACATCAGTTTCTTATAACCTACAATTGTTTCTATGTTCAATTAATTCAAATTGCAAATAATTAGATTAACAAAATGAATGTAGATATGCTGAGTCTGCCAATGATCCCTCAATCCATTAGGATATAGTTCCTTTTTGTGTTGATTTCTAACCTTGATGAAATGTTCAATTTACTATATTCAAAATGCATCTTTAATTTAATTATTTGTAATTTGAATTAATTGAATATAGAAACAATTGTAGGGGAGTTATGTTGATAAATTGATGTCTCTTTGTTGATTTCTCCATTTTCTTTCCTTATACATAAATGATAATATACCCATTTGCATCGATGAGAAGCTAACCTCTTTTAGTATTTCACCAATGCACGGGATTAAACTGGGGAACTTGGATACTAACAGCCCTTTAAGAGATATATATCCTCATAATAATAATATTTGTGTATACATAT
>NC_068988.1:55268810-55270120 GCF_001194135.2 Octopus bimaculoides
TATGTGTGTGTGTGTGTGTATGTATATATATACATATATATATATATATATACACATAAGTTCAAAAAAAGACAAAAAACAATAACAAAAAACGACGTGAGGACGTGATACGGATAGTGTTACTAGACGCTCGGGAAAGGAAAGAGAGAGAGTATGACGTTTCGGGCGGAGCCCTTCGTCGGAAACAAGGAAAGTTCAAAGATGGGAAAAACGGAGGAAGAAAAAATCAGCACCGATGTCCACAAGGTTACATTGTGGAAGGACCGGAAGAGGAAGTGGTGGAGGAAAAGTTCTTTCTAAGACAGGAGAGTGAAAAAGGGAGGTGAATATGTGTGCGTGCGCGAGGGTCTGCAAGTGTGTGTGTATGGAAACAGGTGAGTCTTCGCAACAGAAAAAGTATCTGACTTAGAATATATATCCTGCCTCAGTGAAGTTTCACCTGACCCATGTAAGCATGGAAAAAGAAACTTTAAAATGATGATGTTGGTGCACATGCATGTGTGTGTGTGTGTGTGTATGAATATGGCCATGCCAGCTTAGAACATGGTCATCAAAAGATCATCATCATCACCATCATCACCATCACCACCACCATCACTATCATCACCACCACCATCATCATCATCATCATCATCACCACCACCACCACCACCATCACCATCATCATCATCATCATCATCATCATGTGTATATAAGTATTGGTAATTGATTCTATGCTTTTAATTAGAGTAAATTTAGATATCACATTTAGATGCTTGTCTCATCTTAATTGTTGCCTGAAATTTCCTATCATTTCCTTTTTCCAGAGATGTGAAACCAGATAACATGTTACTCGATGCCCAAGGACATTTAAAGCTGGCAGATTTTGGTACTTGTATGAGGATGGACACCGTATGTTTTACATTGATTTTATTTTATGTCTTGATGATTTCCTACCTTTCTGGCTCAGACAAATTATATATAAATAGGCGCGGGAGTGGCTGTGTGGTAAGTAGCTTGCTTACCAACCACATGGTTCTGGGTTCAGTCCCACTGCGTGGCACCTTGGGCAAGTGTCTTCTACTACAGCCTTGGGCCGACCAAAGCCTTGTGAGTGGATTTGGTAGACGGAAACTGAAAGAAGCCCGTCGTATGTATGTATATGTATGTGTGTGTATATGTTTGTGTGTCTGTGTTTGTGCCCCCAACATTGCTTGACAACCGATGCTGGTGTGTTTACGTCCCCGTAACTTAGCGGTTTGGCAAAAGAGACCGATATAATAAGTACTAGGCTTCCAAAGAATAAGTCCTGGGGTCGATTTGCTCGACTA
>NC_068988.1:55270299-55295062 GCF_001194135.2 Octopus bimaculoides
ATATATATATATATATATATATATAGTCATTATCTATAGATTTATAGATATCAAAACTTGATATTGAAATTGAAACCTTGCTGCAGCCTTTATGATATTATTGTTGGAGTTGTTGTTGTGCAACTTCAATCTGCCCTGCTTGATCTAATGTCTGGTGTCAAGATAGTTGCTTGAATAATTTAAATAGGCCATTCTTCTTTTTCATCTACAACTGTGTTGCTCACCGTGTTATAATGGTGCTGACGTTGCCTGGGAAGCAGTGGTAGTCCAGATATGCTTTATCTAGCTTGCTGTCTCTATGTATTTTGGGATATACAAATAATGTGTTCTGTTAGGCAAGACACATCTGTTCATTTGCTTCAGTCAGTTTCACTGAAGTTTGGTACAATTCCTGTTCCTTCATGGGTGAATAATAATTTGCAGTAGAAAAAGTGTTCAGATGTTCTCTTGCAAAATATAATGCCAATAATATTTAGCTGTCTGAAATTATCAAGATCTTACTCAATAAATTTCAGGGAGAAATTCTAAATGTTTAAAAAAAATAAATAATAATAATAATTTGGTATAGTCCAAGCTTTGTGAATGAAACTGAGTAGGTAGTTGAGTAGATGGAAACTGTCCAGAAGATCATAGAGTGAGCTGAGCCTGTTCATGGTTGGTGGTTGACAGACTAGACTTAATCTTTCTTCAGGTTTAACACTTCTCTTGGGTATCTTTGGTGGAGTCCTCTATGTTGTAAGCATTTGAATGAGGTCTCCAACCTAAAGAAACTCCATGAATTGTGGTTACTACTTTCCTTCTCTTATCTGTCTTGAAAACAGATTATTGGTGCTGCCTTTCTTTTGAGTAAACTGTTAAAATTCTATTAAAAATTGCATGGTATCACTTTATATATATATTGGATCATCCCATAAATAATGCAGTTTTTTTTATACTTGTTTTATTTTTTGAAATTAAGATAAATGAATGTCTTTTTTACTCTAAAATATACTCTCATTCATTTTCTACAATGCTCTTCCATCTATCTGGTAGACTTACAAGGCCCCTCTTCCAAAATTCACTTGTCCGTGATGAAAATTACTCCTCCAGTACTGTTCTGACCTTGTCTACAGAATTCATATTTTTTCTGTCCAAATGGTTTTGAAGACTGTGGAATAAATGCTAATCAGATGGGACAATATCTGGCAAATATGGTGGGTGGAGCATTGTTTCCTATTTAAACTGCTCCAGCCTTTGGAATGTCATCCTTGCTGTATGTGACTGAACATTATCCTGATGGAAGAACACCTTTCGTCTTGAAACCAAAGATGGTAATTTTTCTCTAGCGCTAATTTCAGCTGTTCAAGCTGCTTGCAGTAGATCTTCTTTACCATTTGGTTTGGGTTTAAAAGTTCAAAGTAGACTAAACCTTTCATATCCCACCAAACAGATAACAACACCTTACATGGGTGAAGACCGTCTTTAGCCTGGGATGCTGGTGTTGCTCCTTTCCCTTCCCACCGTCTTTGGTGCTTGACATTTTTTTTAGAGAACTCATTTTTTGTTATGAGTCACTATTCAGTCCAAAAAAGGTTCATTTGTGAGATGTGACAGCAAAGAAGAGCACATATTCATTCCCTGCTCATTAAACTTGGAAAGTTTGTGAGAAACCCATTGACCCAATTTGCTAACTTTTCCAATGGCACACAAGTGTTGATGAATGGTTGAATGATAATGGAATTTTGTTCCACTATGGTTTTCAGGGTGTCCTCATCAAGTTCTACAAATCTTGCAGGATGGGGTTCATCTTCTAGGTTGTAGTTTCTGGCTTGGAATTTCTGGCTTATGCTTAATGTCCAATCTTTATTTACTGCATTAATATTCCTCTCCACTTTCCATTGCATTGTTGCTTCTATTGAACTCAAAGTAAAGTATGCCAAATATGCTCCTTTGTCACTTCCATTATAGCTTTGAGAAAGTAACTTAAAATCAAACTGTACTCTTCAAAACTTGCCCTGAGAATCAGGACAAGGTAAAATTACTACCTGCTTTTATAGGAAGTTGATACAGGTACTTTATCTCATCTGTCTCTGACTTTCAGTTAATGCAATTGAAAAAACTGCATTATTTATGGGATGACCCAATACATACACACACAATATAAATTCTGTTGTGTGTGTGTGTGTGTGTGTGTGTGTGTGTGTGTGTGTGTGTGTGTGTAAAAGATTATAACAACCGTATTTTTCAAGTGATTTTCTTCAAACTGAGAACATACAGCGACTTTCTATTCATATTGTTGTCGCCTTATAGGATATTTTTTGGTTTTTACTGTCTCAATAAACCGATTAACTTTATTCCAGGATTTTATGGTCCGATCTGACACTGCTGTTGGCACACCAGATTACATATCTCCTGAGGTCCTGAAGTCACAAGGGGGTGGTGGCCACTATGGCCGAGAATGTGACTGGTGGTCAGTTGGAGTATTTCTCTTTGAAATGCTTTTTGGTAAGTCATTTTCCGATGTTATTTGTTTTGGCCAAGGTTTTGTAATATACTATCTATGCAATCACAGGGCTAGCACTGCTGATCCACAGAATTCCATTACAGCCTCAAAAGAATCTTGTGACTTAACTAGAAATAGCAATCACATCTCCCTCTCTCTCAAATCACATTGTATAAGTTTGAAAAAAGAAGGTCACTCTGGACTGTAATCTTAAATATATAAAAGGACAAGTTAGTCAAGGCTTACATGACTTTGGCCATAGATTTGTTCAATCTAGGTCTGACCTGGCCTAAACAACAATGAACCTTGTCGCTGAATGTTGTTATTGAATGGTTGATTGGTTTAGGGTGGTATATCTAGTTGTATAACATATGCAGTAAAAAATTTCTATAAATATGTGTGTGTGTGTGTGTGTGTGTGTATTTATCATTTTGCTGACATTTGATAAAAACGAAGACACTGATAATGACATGTAAGATATTCTGCAAATCGTGATTAGGTGTTTGGAACTTCATGGAGCTATGTATTCATCATCATCACCACCATCATCATCACCATCACCATCAGTTAATGTTAGTTTTTCCATGCTGTCATGGGTTGGAGGGTTCAACAGGAGCTGGCAAGCCAGAGAACTTTGCTAAACTCCAAAGTCTGGCATGATTTACGAGGGTTAGCTGAAAAGTTCATAGGCTGACCAAAATACTCTCATGGAAAGTGACCACATGGGGTTTATTTTCAACATAGTCTCCCTTGCAGTCCACACACTTCTTACATCAGTATTGCAGTGCTTAGACCTCACTGGTGAAGGTGGTTTCATCCTGTTGGTCAAAAAAAAGAAAAAAGGTCATCAGCTGCAGATCTGACATCATTATCACTGCAATACTGTTTTCCAGCCATGTATTTTTTCATGCTGGGTAATAGATGGGGCCAAATCAGGAGAATAGGGAGGGTGATGAACTAGTTCAAAGCGACAGTCACACATGGAAGCCATTGAAACCAAGGACTTGTGTGCTGGAACACTGTCCTGATGAAACAAGACCCCTTTCATCAGTTTTCCTAGGTATAGGCACAGTAGTGGCTGTGTGGTAAGTAGCTTGCTTACCAACCACATGGTTCCGGGTTCAGTCCCACTGCGTGACACCTTGGGCAAGTGTCTTCTACTATAGCCTCTGGCCGACCAAAGCCTTGTGAGTGGATTTGGTAGACGGAAACTGAAAGAAGCCTGTCGTATATATGTATATATATATATATGTTTGTGTGTCTGTGTTTGTCCCCCCACCATCGCTTGACAACCGATGCTGGTGTGTTTACGTCCCCGTAACTTAGCGGTTCGGCAAAAAGAGACCGATAGAATAAGTACCAGGCTTACAAAGAATAAGTCCTGGGGTCAATTTGATTCGACTAAAGGCGGTGCTCCAGCATGGCCGCAGTCAAATGACTGAAACAAGTAAAAGATTAAAAGAGTATACATACATATATGTCTGTTTATGGGCAACTGCCCTGTTAAATTACTATGTGTCCGTTTCATTTTGTGCCTATTAAAACGAAATGTTTTGCTGTTTTATCCCTAGGTGACACACCCTTCTATGCAGACTCTTTGGTCGGTACCTATGGTAAAATTATGGACCACAAAAACTCACTTCAGTTTCCTGATGATGCTGAAATATCATCTGAAGCCAAAAGTTTGATAATTGCTTTTCTTACTGACAGGTAATCTTTAAACGTTTATCACCATCATATCATCAGAAAGAAAATTTTCTTCCATCACTTTTATCATTTTCATTATTATCACGACATCTGGTAGAGTGGTAAAATAGTATGGAATCGGTAATGTCTTGAAGTATTTATTCAGGTTTTTGTTTTTCATTCCTGTATCAAAATCTCACCAACAGTTAATTTTGACTCTTCTGTGGTTGATAAAAATAAATACCAGGCATGTCTTGGAGGTTGATTCAATCACCATCACTTTCACTTTCCCATACAAATCCGTGAGCTTGTGGCAATAGGAGTGCTGGGGTCAACCTTGCCTTTCATCCTTCCTGGTTTAATAAAATAAAGTGCCATTCAAGTACTGACAGTAGTACTTGTCAAGTACTGGTAGTAGTCATCTACTCTTTCTCTCAACTTTCTGTTGTCATCGTTACCATCATCATCATCATCGCTGCCGCCGCCAGTAGTAGTAGTAATAGTAGTAGTAGTGGTGTTATTATTATCATTTAAGGCATCAAGCTGGTAGAACTGTTAACATGCTGGGCAAAATTCTTGGCAGCATTTCGTCCATCATTAGATTCTGAGTTCAAATTCTCCCAAGGTCAACTTTGCCTTTCATCTATTTGGTATTGATAAATCAAGTACCAGATGAATACTGGGGTCGATGTGAACTACACTTTTCTTCTTGAGGAATTATATGCAATAGTGTGTACCTACCTCCTCTACAGCAAGACACCTTTTTCTGTCTCTGACACACTCTAACCTTTCATCATTCGGCACAATATTACCTCCTCCAATGCCCCCTCCTCTGGATCTTTGTCTTGCAAGTTACTTGGTAACCCTGCCAGTTCTGGTGCCATGTAAAAAAACATCCAAACCACACTGCAAAGTGGTTGGCATTTGGAAGGGCATTCAGCTGTAAAAATCATGCTAAAATCAACCTCATTTGTGCTGGTGCCACGTAAACAGCACCGAGTCCACTCTGCATTGTGGTTGGTGTTAGGAAGAGCATCCAGCTGTAAAAAACCATGCCAAAACAGACACAGAAGTTCAGTGTAGTCTGCCTAGCCAGCTCCTGTCAAACTGTCCAACCCATGCCAGCATGGAAAGCGGATGTTAAACAACCGTGATGATGATGATGATGATGATGAGCACAGTGTCGCAGTGAGTTGCTGGTTAATGGACGGCTTTTTTTTTCTTCTTACAATACAACTGTTGCACCATCCTAAATATTTTACTGTATCTTTAGAGTTTAAGATCTCCTGAGGTCAACTTTACTGTTCCTCTTCATGAGGTCAACAAAATTACAGTCATTATCATTTTACTGTCCCCTTTTCTATGTTTGCATGGGTTGGATAGAGTTTATCGAGGCAGATTTTCTATTGCTGGACGCCCTTTCTGTCATTAACCCTCTCCTGTTTCTAAACGAGGTAATGTTTCCCTACAGCCAGACATGTTTACAAAGAATATTGGGAAGGAATGACACTGCTTGTATGACAGTGACAATCATTTACAACTATCACATGATGTCAATACAAGGACACACATATGAACACGTATACACACATATATAAGTATCAGCAGTGTTGTGATGTTAATTCAATCAACTAGACTGCATTTCTTCAGAAAAAAAATTATGCTTGTACCCAAGAAAGATATAATTGTGTGTTTATTTTACTAGACTTTGTGATAAGGTTCATTAACTGATATCATTAGGGTTTCACTATTCACTTTTAATACCTATGGTTTCATGTTTAATTAATAAATGTTATTGTCTCAGTGCAGTGTCAGGCAGACTGGTAACTGTGATTAACTGTTAGAATTGTCATTACTGTGATTAACTTGTTTGTCATTGCATCACAGCAATGTTAATCCATTACCTGTGTATTTTACTTTTGATAATAGGCTTACAAGATTGTATCAAATTGCCAGTACATGTCTTGTTTAAACAAGTAAATGTAGAAATGTAATGTGGATTACAATGATTTTGTTTTTTTTTTTGTTTTGTTTTATATATTTTCTACACTGCTATAATGGGCAGAATGGCTGTGATGTTATGGTCATAACTTGAAACCTGAAACCTGTCCACTGGCTAGTAATAGGTTCTACTCTTATTTTGTATTTGACTGTTTTGCATAGTGCTTCTCAAAGGGAAGGTGTGTGGGTTTGTGGTTAAGATATTCAGCTCATGTGAGTTTCATTCCTGGCACCACATTGTGTCCTTGAGCAAGACACTTTATTTCAAGATGCTCCAATCCATTCAGCTGGCAAAAATGAATTGCAGCTGTAATCCATAAGGCCAGCCTTGTCACATTGTGTGTCATGCTGAATCTCCCTAAGAACTACATCAAGTGTACATGTGTCTGTGGAGTGCTCAGCCGTTTGCATGTTAATTTCATGACCGATGGAATGCCTGTTTAGTTCTCAAAGTGGACAGTACCTTCTTTTGTAGTAGGGTGGAGTCGGTGGAAAATTTTATACGGCTACTGGGGGAGAAAGGGATTGGTGGGAGCAGTAGATGCATTTGCCAATGCAGGTGTGGTTATAGACACAGATGTGAGTTGTAGGTTCAGGTGTGGCTATGAGGTAAGAAGTTTGCTTTCCAGTTACATGCTTTCAGGTTCAGCCCCATTGTGTGGCAACATGGGCAAATGTCTTCTACTACAACTCCAAGCCAACCCAAGCCATGTGAATGGATTTGGTAGGGGAGCTCCGAAAGGGGTCTCAAGGAATAATGCCCCTGCCTTCCTGAGCTAGTTTTCCATCACAAGCATAGCGGGGCTTCGAAAGGGGTCTCAGGGAGTAGTGTCCTTGCTTTCCTGAGTTAGTTGTCCACCACGTTTCTTAAAAATCGTGGTAGAGGCCTTGGTTTTGGGACCACTCATGTTTAGAAAGTGAGGTTGGAGGTAAGCAAGGGCATGCTCCCCGTAGAAAATCCAGCTTCAAAAAAGCCTCATGATAGCAAAGGAGAATGGGCACCAACCAGCCCAAAGGTTGGGGTGGGTTGCACCTGCCTACCTCGGTTACTATGGCATTGAGGTAAATCTGGCCATCCTTATTAACGAAGACAAAACCTGGATTTAAAACACTGGATGATGATGATGATGATGAATGATATTTTGAAATAATTTAATACATACACTTCAGGTTTGCATAATATTTAATAGGTAATGCACCCATAGCATATACCTTCCTCAGTTAAAGCGTTTCAAAATTTTGAAATGCTTTAATGGAGTGAAGTTTACATAGTGGATGTCTTTCCCAATATATATTATGCAAACCTGAAATGTACATATCAAATGATTTCAAAATATCACTATTTTGGTTTGACTTCATTATTACAACTTATATGACTTGATACCAGTACAAACTTAGCTAATATTGAATCCACTCATGCCGACATTCATCATCATCATCATCATCGTTTAATGTCTGCTTTCTATGTTAGTATGGGTTGGACGATTTGACTGAGGACTGGTGGACCAGATGGCTACACCAGGCTCCAATCTGATTTGGCAGAGTTTCTACAGCTGGATGCCCTTCCTAACGCCAACCACTCCGAGAGTGTAGTGGAGGCTTTTACGTGCCACCGGCACAAAGGCCAGTCAGGAGGTACTGGCAACGGCCACGCTCGAAATGGTGTATTTTCTACCAACAATTTAGAGCTGTTTGTTATATTTGATCTGAGTGAGAAATTCTGGTTTTGTTTGTTGCGAATAAAATAATTTGTGTGTGTGTGTGTGTGTGTGTGTGTGTGTGTGTGTGTGTGTGTGTGTGTGTGTGTCTTTGTCTTGACATTGCATGATAAGTAGAAGCAAGTGTCACCATCATGCAAATGGTGTCCTTGGTTGCCAGCCTTCTGTGTAAACATTGTCTTGTCATGGGGAAATTCTAGCTTACTTGGGAACAGGTGCAGGTTGACTACAGGAATGGCATTCAACCATAAAAAATGCACTTCAGTAAACTCTGTCCAATCCAGACAAGCATGGAAAAGTGAACATTGAAATGATAATAATGAATGAATGAGGAAAGTATATTCTAGTTATATTCTGTGTCTTTCTGCATTACCCAAACATTTACTACACATTCCTTCTTGCGAAATTATATGCAATTGCACAATGTGGCAGTGAGTTGCTGGTTAATTGCATGTTAGTGAATGAATGCCTTTTTTTTTCTTTACAATGCAACAACCGCACTGTTCTTGATATTTAATTTGTACTCTATGGGTGTAGAGTTTCCATAACTAATCAAAAAGATACGTATTCTATCGTACATGTTTACATAAATCTTCCTCTCATACAAGCTCATTTATACATATGCACACACACATGGCTTATAATTAAGTCAGTATAATATATCTATTTTTTTTTTTGTTTGTTTCTTGTTTACTTGTTTCAGAACTGAGCGATTAGGAAAAAATGGTGTTCAAGAAATCAAGCAGCACCGATTCTTTACCAGTGACCAATGGGACTGGGATACGATCAGACAGAGTAAGTCATTCCATCTTTTACATATGGTTATGTTGAAATGAAAATATATTTCTCTTGTTTAGAATAAATGATAGTGACAATAATATAAATAATAGAAATGATAGTAAACCTAATTACAAGATTCTCTTTGTGTGTGAAATAACATTTTATAGTTCTCATCATGCTGAGTTTTTGATATTTTTCTTTCCCATTGAGTTAGTAAATACCAGTAATATACTCAGGTTGATTCAACCAATGTAATATTGTGTTAGAAAAAGGCCTTATGTTTGGTCATAATTATTTATTATAATGTTCCTTGCCAGTTAATGACTACTTTATTACTCTGTTACTCTCTCCACTAGCATCCTATCACAAATATCTTTTCCTCTCATCTTACTTTCCATCATGTCCTACCTAAAATAATTGCATACTTTCTCCTCTACAGTTATTAGGGTCACTTTATATCTTTGAATTTGCAAATTATGAAGTGGGTTTTCACTGGTGCTGATACCATGTAAAGTGGTTGGTGCCACAGAGCACACCCAACTGTAGGAACTATGCCAAAATAAACACTGGAGCAGGATGCAGTTCTCAAACTCATCAGATCCTGTTGAAACATCCAGCCCATGCCAACATGGAAACTGGATGCTAAATGATGATGATGATGATGATGTATTTCCTTCTGCAGCTTGGCGACGTTGTACCTAGTTTCAGTTTTCACCAGTGAACATTGAACCTATGATCAATTTTAACTGGGTAATGTTGAATCTGAATCTATGTTCCAGTACCACATAAAAAGCATGCAATGCACACTGTAAAGTGGTTGGCATTAGGAAGGGCATCCATCCATTGAAACCATGCCAAGACAGACAGCTGGAGCCTGGTGCAGCCCTCTGGCTTGCCAGCTCCACGTCAAACCATTCAATTCCAGCCAGTATGGAAAACAGATGTTAAATGATGATAATGATGATCTGTAGTGATGCGTTTCCTTGTTGTCCATGGTTGTTGTGAGCAGGAAAGGACATCTACATTTAGTTATGTCATGATACTATTTTGTTGTTGAATTGTTATTGTATTGTTGTTATTTGCTGTAATTAATACTACTATGTTATGTTTAGTTTTATATTTTGTTTTAGTTTAGTAGGTTATAAATTGCAGATATGAAGATATATTCTGGCAATTTGGTGGGTGAATAGTCATTGTAAACTATCTTAAATGTTAGAAACAGATAGAAATAATTGCAACTGAATGAGTTGCGATGTTAGTGCGTCAAATATTAATGTATGTTCCTTCATTCTTTGTTGCAGCTGTACCTCCGATTGTGCCAGAGCTTTCCTGTGATGTTGATACAAGTAACTTTGATGAAATAGAAAAAGATGAAACACCTCCAGAAACTTTCCAATCCCCAAAAGCTTTTGCTGGAAATCATTTACCATTTATTGGTTTTTCATACACCAGAGATTTTCAGTAAGTGTTAAAAAAAACATAATTGAAGTTTTATGAGCGTAGGTTGATACAAATGGATATTTGCTGTGAAGGTAAGGTGTTGAACTATAGACTAGAACAATTCTTTTTTTGACTACTACTTTTAGCACTTCAAATGACCATGTAGAGCAGTGGTTCTCAACTGAGATCCATATGGCCCTTTGAAGGGGTCTATTTTAGATTTTGTTATTAAAATTTATGCAATAAATTGGTTCTACAATACACAAAATGTTTCAACAAATTTTTTTCTTACAATTACTAATAATATTTAATTATAAAGATATAAGACTTTTCAAACAATGAATAGTTATGAGGGTTCAGTGGAGTAAAATAGGGATCAAAGGAGGTGCACAGGTAAAAGAAGTGGTTGAGAGGCACTGATGTAGAGAGCTTCTTGTAATTTAAAGATGGTATTTAGTAGAAGTGCATGGCTCAGTGGTTAGAGCATTAGGCGCACAATCATGAAGTAGTGAGTTTGATTCACAGACTGGGATGTGTTGTGTTCTTGAGCAAGACACTTTATTTCACATTGCTCCAGTTCACTTAGCTGTGGAAATGAGTTGTGACATCACTGGTGCCAAGCTGTATCAGCCTTTGCCTTTCCCTTGGATAACATTGATGGCGTGCAGAAAGGAGGCTGGTATGTATGGGCGACTGCTGGTCTTCCATAAGTAACCTTGCCCAGACTTGTGCCTTGGATGTTAACTTTCAAGGTGCAATTCTATGGTCATTCATGACTGAAGAAGGTCTTTATTTAGTGGAAATATATTGAAAAGGAGTTGGGCTCATACTAGGACACTCCTTTGAATTTATGTAGATTAAAATAAGAAATATTGTGGAATGTTTAAATTAGGATTGTCCATTCACTGTACTTGCTAGTACTGTTCAACATGTTTTTATCAATTTCATATTTTGAAAATTGTTTACAATCACAGTATACAGTCACTCAGATATGTGGCCTTTATTTTATAAAATACTTGTCAAATTTGCATACTTCATTGCCCATATTCAATTTCTGTTATATTTTATGATAAGAAATATGCTTTTTGGTAAAATTATTGGCTGAAATGTTTCAATATATTTTGCTTTTTTTTTTTTCCAGTCATGATTCTATAACCCTTGTCAATGAGGTAAATATCTTTAGTTTCCTTCTATAGTGTGTGACCATCAATGTCTATCTTCAATTTGGGTTTCATTTTAATTTTACTGTGAAAATGTAACTTTTACTGTTTTAACTGGAACGTAATATACACATATACATCAGCATTTACCTAAACTGAAAATTAAATTTGTTGTCATAGAATGGATTTTTAGTAGAAAGTGGGTTATACATCTTTAGGGGAAACGCTTGCTTGTTTAATTTTACGCATGCGCAGGCGTTACTACAGATTAAAAACTATAAAAAAAGTCAAAACAAAACCTGATTGACTGAAAAAATGATTGTGTGTCTTGTGAAATTCGTTTCCAGCTATGTACCCCTTTCAAGGATTTTCAATAGTAGTATAAGCTAATAGTTTTTGGAACACTTGAACAACTAACATTTCTTTGTAATTTTGGCACAAGGCCAGCAATTTTAGGGGTGGGGCAAGTTGATTATATCAACCCTAGTGCTTAACTGGCACTTATTTCAGTGACCCCCAAATAGATGAAAGGTAAAGTTAGCTTCTGCAGCATTTGAACTTGGAATGTAAAAGAGCTCAAAGAGATGCCACTAAGCATTTTGTCTGGCACAGTAATGATTCTGCCAGCTTCCAGTCTTTGAATGACTAATAATGCTGAGTGATTGTTTACAGTTATCATCTGTTGAATTATTTACAGTTATCATTTGTTATTAACAACTGAGTTCTGCTAAGTTACTTGCAGTCAACATCTGTGGAGTTACTTGCAGTCAATGTCTGTTCAAGCTGCTTGCAGTTGATGTCTGTTAGTATGTTACATATCAGAGAAAATGAGTTTTTTTAGCTTAATGTTTTATCCAGTTCTAATGAAACACAAAAATGATTCAAACTGTATCTTTTTAATGAATTGAATTGATTTTTATGTAGAAAAAGTGTTTGAACTTTGATTGTAATTTTTATTTATGATTTTATTCAGCAGGACAAGGAATCTAATTCTCGATTAAAACAACTTGAGGAACAGTTACGTTCTGACCGTATAGTGAGGGATGAGATTGAAAAAAAATATACGTAAGTTGCTTAGTTTGGCACATCAATGACATAACACTAGCTATGTGTGGATGCTTGATTGCAATAATACTTGTGGAAATGCATTCAAATGACTTTTAGAGATCAAGTATTATGAATGGCACTAAGTTTAGAATCAGAACATTCAAAATTTATATGTTGCTTTGCAAACCTTTTTAACTTTTGTTCATAGAATTTTCAACAGCCAAAGTACCCTCATTATTAAATAACAAAAAATAGTTTGTGCTTGTAAAAACCTACTGTCCCAGCATTATAATGTTTCACATTTCCATTCGTCGGACAGTTTTCTTTAAACAAAATTGTCTGACGAATGGGAACGTGAAACTCTGAGTAACAGTTTTTGTGATATTTCTGCTGCTTTTCAATAAAGTATATACACACACACTCATCACACACACACACACACACACACACACGTATATACACACATACACATATGTATTTATGTGCATCTATATTTCAATTTTTAATATCTTCAAGGCAATCAATGAAAGAACTTGATCGGTTATCTGCAGGGGAAGCCACATTACGAAGAGAAACACGTAATTTGGAACGTAATATTGGTTTAATAAAACATGACTTAAAGGAGGTA
This sequence comes from Octopus bimaculoides, assembly GCF_001194135.2. Lineage (NCBI taxonomy): Eukaryota > Metazoa > Mollusca > Cephalopoda > Octopoda > Octopodidae > Octopus > Octopus bimaculoides. The sequence goes on from NC_068988.1 coordinate 55,283,242, forward strand.
AGCTTTTCTACTTACTATTTTCATCCTCATCCCTGTGTATGTTTTCAGCTTTGAAGGTATATTATAATATCTTTCAATTTAACGAAAACAAAATATCTGCTTGGATTATAATATTTCCTTCCTGAGAGTTCAACATCTATTTTCCTCCATCTTTGCATGGGTTTGGTTGGTTTTTAAATTCTTACATTTGCATATGAAGGCTAATTGACCAATCCATAAAGAAAGGTAAAGTTGCTGTGGAGTCCAAAAGTTCAGTTTTTGCATAAATGTATACACTCAAAGTTCTTGAATATTCTTGAAACTGTGTACAGTATGTGAACATTCTCTGCAGTTTGTGGCATTGGGTAGCTAGGACAACTTTTCACCACGTTTTTACCAGACATAACTAGATACTATTTTGTTCATTCAGAATTGTACTTGAAGAGGTAGCAGTTTTTGATGATTATTTTCATCTGATGGGATAATTGCAAGAGACCAAGAACAGACATTATTTGACATTTTTCAGTTTAAAGAAATCTTTTCAGAGTTCTATCTTCTGTTATTCTGTAAGCAACATGAAAGCTAAGGACGGCTTTTGATCTGATCAAGCCATGTTAAAAGTTAATGGAAATGTTAAAAGTAGAGTTATGATTTGAATCTTTTTCAGAATCAAAAGTAACCATGAAGCTAGTGTCTGCATTTGGTTTCTGTGAAATTACATGAATAAGAGGTTGAGAATACTCCCTGGGATAAGATGCTAGTCTGCTGCAGTTTACTTTTCTCACATGAGGATTTCAACTTAACTCTCCAAACCATTGCAACACTCAGCAGTTTTGCAATGTGACACCCTTACTTTTAACATCAGTTATACTGTCTGTAATACTTATTCAGAACTAAATGGACTTGGCCATTGGGAATTAAGTGTTTTGGTCATAAACATAATGCTGCACTAATGACTGGTTACAGACTGTTGACCTGTTGGCTGGTTGTCCAATAATCATTTGGCTCAGCTACCTATGCTTTCTGCACTTCTGTAACTATCACTACTACTCTTTGCACTGCATTTTTATTATTGTTGGTAATGGAGTAGGCAATATAATGCAGTGGTATTTTTCATTAAAGAGAGTTGGTATATCAGCTTTGATTGTTGCTGGAATAGTTGTTACTAATGCCTTTGGAAAAGACAGAAATCTTATAACGTTCTTAACTATATGGCATATCTTCACTTTTATAAATCTCATATATCTTTGTGAAAACATATTCCTTATTTTCTTCAAATTTCAGGCAAACCGGAAGTATGAAATTGAATTGGAACTCCGCAAGAAGAAAGAGAGTGACCTTGAAAATTTGGAAAAACAATTTCTTCAAGAACAAGCTGACCGACTTGCTTTACAGGGCAACAGTACTCAGACTAGTGACAAGATATTAGAGTTGCAAAATAAAGTAAGCAAATTTTCTATATCAGTGCATAGTATATGTTGACTTGAAGATCCATTACACTCTAAAAAATCTTTCCTGAATTCTTTTAGGTAGGCTTTTGCTAAATTCTTTATGCTACTTGGGCAACAAACGCCCACTAGATGGAACCTGATCCTACAAAACACCTTGCATTTTTTATGTTAAACACTTGTAAGTCTTCTATGATATTTAAACAACACATTTTTAGAACCCTACCTTCCATTAACTGTCACTGTTGAAGATTTACAAGTCTGATTGTTTTACTTATACCTTTGTCAGTTGTAATTCAATAGTGTTACCATTTCCATTACTAATACCTTGATGGTGGATTTCAAGAAGCGCTGTGTAACATAACACACTCTACATCATTTGTAGGTAGAAAGCACCCACTACACTCTTGGAGTGGTTGGGATTTGGAAGGGTATCCAACTCATGCCAAATCAGATTGGAACTTGGTGCAGCTCCCCAACTTACTAGTTTTCAGTCAAACTGTCCAACCCATGCCAGCATAGAAGACTGACGTCAAATGATGATGATGATGATGATCACTTTTATATATCTGGGTTGAGTTCTTGTGATTATAATGGAGTCACTTATGCCTTTGACATTAACTAAATAGTACCAATATGAGACATATGGTATTCCTCATAGTAAATTCCATTAACAGACTTAATGTAGAGCCTCCTCCTTTTAAGAAAATATTTCTAACTCACAAATCTTCACTTTTGGTTGATTTACTATGGATATTAACTGATATATAAAGCATGATGACTTTGTTAACATAGTTGTGACGGCATCAAACTCGATAAGTTGCAATTTGATTGTGATCTTTTTGTCATTAGATCTTGATGCTCTCTATAAGACTTAAGAAATAATCTCCAAATTGGTGTGAAGGAAGGTTAGAAATACTTATAGAATTAACTAATTCATATGCTTCTATGGTGTTATGGAACATTACTCTGTAGTTCATTTAATCAAATAAAATCTTCAAGTCTTGAATTTCCTTTACATTATGTGATTTGTATTTTATCAAAGTTTAATGCATAAAGTCCTGTGAAGACTTGTTAATGTTCATTTATTTGGGATTTAAACAATTTAAATATATTTTGACTAATTTTCTGTTTACTCTTGCCATCAATGTTTTGTTTTATTGATACTTGCCAGTATTTGATTAGTTTTCAAGATATTGGAAATGTTTGATATTAATTGTAATATTTTCTGTTGCAGCTTCAAGAAGCTGAAGAAGAAATACGAACAAGCACAGAGTCAGTGAATCGGTTTAAGAAGATGTGTTCAGAATTACAACAGGTAACATGTTAGGCATGCTATAATTATTTGGACACTGATTTTCCACATTGCTTGAATTCAGATATCACTAGACACTGTCGAAGTAATGGATGTTAGAAACTGTCTCTAGTTACAGAAATGGTATTAAGATGTTCTCTTTGGAGCGATTTGCATAAATAATTTTCATCCTTTACTACAATTCTGCTCTTTATTACCAAACATTAAGCAAACCACCTCTTTCCTGCCTTTACTCTTACAGTTCTGCAAGTGATGCATTATGTTCTATCCTGGAAAAGTCATTTTAGTTGATCCTGTTAACCTCAAAAGGGAAAAGAATAATTATCTTAGCCTCAGAGCATTCAAGTTTTGAATCAGTTTGTAGAATTAAAAAAAAAACAAAACAAAACAAAGATAAAACCAAAAGACAAAATTTATTTCTGATTAATATTCCTCTGTGTAATGTTAATGTTTCAGAAGGAATACATCTTTCTTGTAATGAATATACGTTATTAGTGTGAAAAATTTAGTTCAAGATATTTCCAATCCATTTGGTGTTTGAAAGGTTTTTTAGCTGCTTTCATATTTTAACCATCAACACTTTTACTTGACTATGAAAATATTTTCTAAATGTTATCTCTCTTTAAGTGATGCTATTGCTGTTTGTTATTTGATTGTTAAGTTCTGTTTAAGGTTATCATTACTAAATAGCTCCTGTCAGCTATATAAGCAATAGAGTCCATATTATACAGGGTTGGCCAAAAGTTACCTGATAGTAAATCAAAACCATTTAATTCTAAGATTCAAACAAAAAATTATTTTATATGAGACTTTGCTAATCAATGGACAAATATTGAAAAAATAAATAAATAAATAAATAAAACGGTGATTTTAACTCACAGCATTCAATTATTAAACGTTCATAATTGGAATGAATAAATAAAATTGAATTTTAAGTATTTATGGAATTTTGATTTACTATCAGGTGACTTTTGGCCAACCCTGTATATGAATATATATACACAGACAAGCTTTTATCGCTCTCATAGGTTATTTGCCCTTGAACTGAGTTGTCTGCCAATGAAGCCAGTAAATTATTGACCATACGAGTTATCTTCCCCTGAACACTCAAGCGTTTTATTATTTAACTCCATTCAAAACTGTTACCTCTTTATGAGTTTGAACGTTTTCAAGGAAATTATCCCCACACCTCTCTCTTATCACTCACAAATATCGCCTGTTTAGTTTCTGCTTGCTGTATTACAGCTTAAACTACATCTCGTTATACTTTCTATCTGTTGGTAATGGCAAATAATACTGCAGGTTAGAATTGACTTTCATATCAACCTGAACTTGATCAGTAATATGAGAATGGATATGAACAAGACACTCCTTAAATGTGGTACTGTTTCTCCTTAATTTTTCTTTCAATCTACTTATGATGATTGGCACACTGGTTATGATGATTGCCCATCCGTCGCCTCTCACTATCTCTTCTACCACTATTACAATTTTACTCTTCAACCTACTTATCTTCCTCCTGTCATTTCCATTGTTCCTTACCCGATAAACCTTGCACTCGATTTTTGACTTAATCCTTCATCCATGCTGTTCAAACTTTTTGGATCCTCTTCTACCCACATTGCTTACAGTTTAGCACATGTCTGTTGCTACCATTTGATCATCCTTTATATGAATACATAATAAATGCTTGAATTTATATAAGAATTCCATTAACTAGCTGATCTGTCTGGGCCTTCTGCTTTTTCGTAATAATGCCATTAAGAATCTCTTGCATTAATACAACGGCAGACATTTCTAAAGGTGGTATCTTGTCAAATGAACCAACTCCAGTGCATCATTGTTACTATTTTATTGACCCTGAGGAGATGAAAAGCAAAGTTGGCTTCAATGGGATTTGAACTCAGAACACAGGTGAAGAAACTAAACATTTTTAGGCATTTAATTTGGTATTCAACTCTTTTCTCTCATTCCCTTCCACTTAAATACTACTACTACTAATAATAATGATTTCATTGTATAATGCACTTATGCTGTTTTTGCAAGATATAGATTATAGTTGATTGCAGTGCACAACAATTATAATCAACAGGTTTTGCACATTATATATATAGAGGAAGATAATTCAATACTATGATGATTTTTTCCCAACACTTTGCTGTGTTATTCACCTTTACTGCCTTTTCTTAATCATCATCATCATTGTCATCATTTAGCATCCATTTTCCATGCTGGCATGGGTTAGACAGTTTGACTGGAATTGGTAAGCTGGAGAGCTGCACCAAGTTCCAGTTTGATTTGGTATGGTTTTTACAGCTGGATGTCTTTCCAAATGCCAATTTCTCCAAAGAGTGAAGTGGGTACCTTTTATGTGTCACCAGCACTAATTATGATACAAATAAAATGAAGATATTGATGATAGTGGTGCTGTGATTTTTCAGATAATTTTCAGCTTTGGTTGTTTGTTTTTTTTACAGTACTAACACAAATAATATATACACCAAAGAAATAAACTTACTGTATTTTCTCCACATGAGCAACACATAAATGAAACCTTCATTGTTTCTAGATATACTAAGTTTTACAATCTCTGTTGGTTTGTCATGGCAACCAAACATTTGTAATATAGACAAAGCATCCCAAAGGCTAGGCGTTCTCTTCAGAACTTCAAACTATTAGAAGTAGATTTCTTGAAGACTTTCAACTTTTCACTGAGTTTATTGCTACATTTAAAATCTGTTAAGTGCTGTTTATCTCTGTTTAACTTTGTCCTTTCATACTAGAGTACAGAACCTGAAACCTTGTCAAATAAACTTCTTATCTAGCTCAATAAATGCAAGATATAACTCCTCTTGTATTGACCTCACTAGAAATATATTTTTATTATTATTTAGTCCAAGGGTGTGGGGGCATTGCAGTTTATTGAGGTTCAGTTGGAAAACAGGACACTAAATGATGATGATGATGATGGTGATGACAGGACTTACAAAGGGCTGCATTTCTGACCAGGAAGGTTTAAACAATGTCTTTATAATACACTTTGAGTGCATGAAACAACAGTGATGATGATAGGAAAGAGTACTGGGAGGTACACAGCATGCTGCCTCAGCAGAGGGAATCATTGTTGTAACTGTAGAACATAGTGAACTGAAGAGGATACAGTTTGTTAGGGATTTAGTGATAGTTTGTTGATTGGTGAGCTGAATTTTCTTCTGGATTCAGTCTAAAATGTTTGTGTGTGCATAAGCTGCTCCAGCTTAGATATACACTTACAGTATTCCAGTATGGGAAGTATTTGTGCCTTATAGAGTAACAATAATTATTCAGATTAGAGGCAGTTTTTGGTTGTGAGGAGAACACTTAAGAATTAGGATGCTTTGGTTACCCTATATATTTGTTACTGTAAAAGATTTTCAGCATTGGTGGAACTTAGCATTTGTTTTTAACTGAAAGTATTGTGTATTGTCTATGAGCTGAAAGAACATAGTGTTGTGTGTTTCTTTGATATGTTTATTGACCGGTTAACTCACTGTATTTATCCAGTACAGTTCTCGCTAAATTCAATTCTACCACTTGTGTGTAAGTTGATGGGGGTAAAGGTGCATGGCCTAGTTGTTAGGCTGTTGCACTCACACTTGCAAGGTCATGGTTTCCATTCCTCGACTGGGCAGTGCATTGCGTTCTTGAGCAAAACACTTAACTTCATGTTACTCTGTGATCACTTTGAGGTCTGATGTGTGGCACACTGTGCATTTGTTTAAACAATGTCAATCTGATGGAGGGAGTGAGTCAATGTATGGCACATACATTCATTCATTATAAACAAATCATCTGTGCACGCCATTCAGTAAGAAATTGCGGAACCCTCATCTGTCATTTATGAGAAGAGAGTCCACAGAAAGTTGATCCAAGAGATACTTCTGTAATTTCTTGGCATTGGGACACCTTTAGTTTTTAATCATTCTCTCTCTCTCTCTTTTTCTCTGGTTGGGTAATCATGTACCTCCTCTATAGCAAGACAGCTGTTTCTCCTTCTCTGTCTCTCTGTCACTCTAACCTTTGATCATCTGACACAAAATTACCTCCTCCAGTGCCCCTTCCCCTCTCAAAAATTCTTTGTCTTGCAAGTTACTTGGTGACCTTGCTAGTGCTGGTTCCACGTAAAAAGTATCCAGTTCACACTGTCAAGTGGTTGGCGTTTGGAAGGACATCCAGCTGTAAAAATCTTGCCAAAACTGACCTTGCCTTTGCCGGTGCCATGTAAAAAGTATTCAGTCCACTCTGTTGGGTGGTTGGTGTTAGCTTTTACAGTTGGATGTCCTTCCGATGCCAAAACAGTCACGGAATCCTGATGTAGTCTTTTACCTAGCCAACTCCTGTCAACTATCCAACCCATGCAAGCATGGAAGGTTGACATTAAATGATGATGATGTAATAATTGAGGCTATTGCAATCAATACCTCCCTGCATAATTACAGTTAAACATGCTATGAACATTTTCCTTATGATAACCTAACTTAAATAAGCTGTTCCCCAAATGTTCGTTTTTAGATTTAAAGATTATCCAGAGTTGATGGAATGTTTTTGTTTTTTCTTTATTTCTAGCCACCTCCTCTATCATGTTCATTATAAAATTTACTGTCTTGCAACTGGAATATCTTGCCTCTTTGAATTTGGAAAAGTTTCACTTTTAATTTGAAGATTTGTTTGAATTTCTCTTCAGATATTATTATATAGGTAAGATGGTTAAACCTTTTATTTTCTACCATTCCAGAGATACAGTCATGTGGACCAGAGTTATACAGAACTGAATAACAAATACTTAGAAACACAATCAGTGAAAATGTCACTTGAGAAAGAAATAGCAAATTTACATGCTCTTTTGGCAGAAGAAAAAAACTTATTGAACCAAAAAGTGTCAGAGCAATCAAATACTTTGTTAGGTAAAGTGGTTTTTTGATTGTTATTTTTCCTCGGTTGAAGCTATCTTTGTAACTATTATTATTTGTCTGGGTAGGTTGTACACACCACAGCATATTTAACTCTTTTATTAGTATATATTTATTTAAATGCACTGATTTTGTTTTAATTAATTGTGAAAAATAACAAAGAATTTAGTAAAATAACTTTGTCGTCATTAAATTGGTGTTTGGAAAATGAATTAACTTGCAATTTCAACAGAAGATTTTAATTTAGATTACTTTAAAATAGTGAATTTGTTTCATAGAATCAAGGACAGTCTTAGGCAGGTTGGTACCAAAAGGGTTAAAGTGCTTTACATTGCTTCTAGACATTAATGTTCTTGTTTAATGGAGAGCTTTTGTTCTCTTTCCTGATTTGAATTGTGAGAAAATAAAAGACAGGTGGTAATTTCTAGAAATTCCAAGAATTATTTAGTCCATTTAAAATGGTTATAGGGATGCCTGACGTAGCAGGATTTGGAGAATGTCAAAGCCATATGTTTCAGTTTATGCTCAAGATCTTTAGTTTGAGTTCCACATTTATAACATTGTAAGTATCTTGGTGCCTCCTAATTCCTTTAAGGACCTGCCTTTAGATTTGACTTCACGGCATCTGTAGAGGGAAAAGATAGATTGCTGTTTTATAACCACTAAGTAACATTGCCAGGTAATCTCACCTATTGTCAATAGCTAGGTAAAATAAGGAACAAAGAATTCAGTAAATTGATCAAAGGCACAACCAAATCAATTTGACGTTGAGATTATCTTTTGGTCCAGGACAGTTCTTAAAAAGGAATATGTGAACGATCTTTCTTTGCATGTTCACAAGTTCAGCTACATGATACTTGATATTAAATCTTTGCCTCTTTACTCCTTCTTTACTGAATGCATTCTGACAATCATGAGACAGTTTGACTCAGCCATTTTGGCACCGCTTATTTGGCATCGCTGATTCAACTCAGACTTATTTGACATCAGGCATTTCCATGTCTTTATCATTTTGATGGTTCTCTTGTTCTTTCCCTCTTTTCTGTCATTCTCTATATCTTTCTCTTGATATGTATGAGGGGAAGGAAAATATTTATGCCAATTATGTTCAATTAATAAATTGTTATATCTCTCTGTCTCTCATCATCTGTATGTCGATGTGTGTGTATGTGTATGTGTGTGTGTGTGTGTGTGTGTGTGTGTGTGTGTGTGTGTGTGTGTGTGTGTGCGCGCACCTTCTGCACCAAAAAGTAGTGTCATCAAAATAGGCTGAATGTTCAGTCAGCTATGCCAAACTGTCTGCATCCAAACAGCTGCACCCAATCATCTCATGCCATTCTGACAACCAGTCAAATACAAAACAATCTGATAAAAATGTGAAAACAAAACACTTTTTAAAAATTCTCTTAGTTTATATATTTACTGAACAATCATATTGCAGTAGTTCGATTGTTTTTTTGTTGTTGTTTAAAATTCCAGTATTTGTGGTGTAGAAGTTATAGGGGAGTGTTTTTATGAATTCCTATATTAAGTTTGTGTTGAATGGGAAGAAATATCTGTAAATTGAGATCCTGCTGCTTGATTTTTGTTGATTTTTAATCTTTTGCAAATATCTTATTCTCAATATCTCAATCTTGCAGCCACTCTTTATGACCCGGATGGTAACAGAGAATTCCAAAGACACATGTGATTTTAAGTATTTTGGAAGTCTCTTAGGGTCCTGAATTGAACAGAATTGGGCTATGATATCTGAATAGCTGTTTACCCTTAATTTATAAAAGAATTAAATTTTCTTTTGTTTTCTTCTCATGATGTGTTTCAATTGAAAAGCAATATTGTTAACAAAATATTTGTATTTGTTTACTTTTCCAGAAAAATTAAATAATTTTCAAAATGAAAATGAAATGCTGAAAAACAAGGAAGTAGAAAACTCAAATGAACTTCGGAAAGCTCAACAAATGGTGTTCCAACTGGAGAAGGTTTGTAGACTATGACTTTATTTCTTTTTTTTTATCATATACAATGTACATATACAATGTATATATACAATATTAATATAGTAGTTTATAAGGCAAAAAAATTTAATGAAACAAGTGTCAGCTTGCATCTGCAAAAATCAGTAAGGTTTATAATGGAAAGCGACAAAGGAGCATATTCAGCATATTTTGCTTCATGAGTTCAATAAAGGCAAAAATGCAATGGAAAGTGTGAGGAATATTAATGCAGTATAAGGGGATTGGACAATAAGTGTAAGTCAGTGTCAACGGTGCTTCCAGAAATTCTGAGCCGGAAACTACAGCCTAGAAGAGCCTTGTCCTGGAAGATCTGTAGAGCTTGGCAAGGATGTCCTGCAAACCCTGGTGGAACAAAATCCCATCATAACTGTTGAGGAAGTAGCAGAGAAGCTTGGATTTGGTGATTCAACCACTCATTCAAGTCAGCGCTAGAAGAAAAATGACCATCTTTGGTTTCAAGATGAAAGGTGTTCTTCCATTAGGATAATACACAGCAAGGATGACATTCCAAAGACAGTTTGAATGGGAGACAATACCCCACCCACCATATTTGCCAGATATTGCCCCATCTGATTAGCATTTATTCCACAGTCTTCAAAATCATTTGGATGGAAAAATATTAATTCTGTATTTGAGGTCAGAACAGTAGTGGAGGAGTATTTATCATCACAGACACATGAATTTTGGAAGAGGGGCCTTGCAAGTCTACCAGATAGATGGAAGAGCATTGTAGAAAATGAAGGAGAATATATTTTAGATTCAGAAACAACTTTGTGTATCTTAATTTTGAAAAATAAAACAAGTATAAAAAACTGCATCATTTATAGGGTGATCCAATATATATATATATATATATACACACAAATATATAAATATATATATATATATATATATATATATACACATATGTATTATATGTAAATATATATACACATACACACACATATATATATAAATATATATATACACATACACATATATATATATATATATATACATACATCTCATTGTGTTTAATGTTTTTTTGTGATGTCCTGTACCCATATATGCATGTATGTATACATATAGATGTAGGTATGTACATATATGTATGGATATATGCATATATTTATATATTATTTATTTATATATTTATATATATATATATATATATATATATATAAGCAATGTTAATTCTCTAAATGAAGTATTAACAGTAACTGCACGATAAGGTGAAGTGTATTGCCACTTATATATATATATAAGTAAAAACAAATCTCTGAGCGAGATGTAAACAGTAGCTGCACGACATCATGAAGTATATTTGCCACCTAAATGTGGCTAACCCTTAAGGGTCGATGCTACTGTAGCTTGTAGCCCCAGGAAGACATCTTCTCCAAAAATGCAATAGAGGACATTAAAACATTCGCACAGATAGATGATACAAAAGCGGACAAGAGAAACAACAATTAGAAAGACAGGCAAGAAAAGACAGGTCATTTGTGGCTTTCTTTCCTCAGTCAAGTTCCAGTAGTTATGACCATTTCGGGCAGTTACACTTGAGATGGTTCGATCTGGTTGTCCCCAAAAATGTCTAAGTTAAGAGCATTAGACCCCTTTTTAAGAAAGGTTGCGAATTTGCACGGCAACAAAGACAAAAAGCAACCAAACAAAAAGATGGAGAACATGGTACACAATTACGAATACAAACAACAAGAAATAACAACAGGTGTCTTTTGACTGAGAACGAATCAAATTGAGCTGGCTTGTATGAAGTGAAAGCCTAAAGGCAGGAACATAGGAGATGGATGTAAGAGGTGTTGGCGGTTGGTAGTCAGGCCAAGAAAGAAAGATCATGGCTGGCCGAACACCGGTTACGTGGAAGGAGGAGGGATGGATAGGGGGCAGCGAGATTGAAGGATTAGAAAAAAAAATCAGAGACAAAGAGAAAGGTACGGGGGAGATAAATGAGTGAGAAATAGCGGGAGTTAAAGAAAGAGAGGGCCAAGAAATGTGAGAGAGGGTGATCAAGAAAAAGGAAGGAAAATGAGAAGGGGAAATAAAAGTTAGAGTAAGAGTCGTACATACATATATGTATATATATATAGATACACACACATATATATATATATATAT
>NC_068988.1:55300579-55305700 GCF_001194135.2 Octopus bimaculoides
GGCATGGGTTGTATGGTTTGACAGAGGACTGGCAAGCCAGGAGGCTGCACCAGGCATATATATGTGTGTATGTATATATATATATATATATATATATATATATATATATATTTGTGCATTTGTTTCCTACCACCATTTGACATTTGGTGTTGGTTTGTTTACATCCGGGTCACCTAGTGGTCTGGCACAAGAGACCGATATAATAAGTGCTGGGGACAATTCATTTGACTACAAATTCTTCAAAGCAGTGCTCCAGCATGGCCACAGTCTAAATGAATAAGATAGAAAAAATCATAGAATTGTAATTCTATTGTCTCATGCTTTGTTTTGCACAAAACTTCCATAATTCCTTTATTTCATTAGAAATTTCTTGTGAACATTTTATCCTGTTGTTACAACTTGTTAACATTTACTTTGGAGCTGCCATGTTACAGTTATTTTAAATTTTAGCAAATAAATAAATGAAAAAAAAAGATATAAAATTCCAAACTATTTCTGTTGTGAGCCAGCTTGGTATTTGAATAATTTTTATCTCTAATAGTCTGTTAATATTTGTTTTGTAACAGAACCGTTCTGTAGATTACAACTCTTTGTATGGATTAAGTAATATAATGGTGAGTGAGGGCACATCCTATGTAGTCTTCCCCTTTAGATTATGTAAAAACCCATTCCTCTTCCTCGTATTGCCTAGTCTTTGTTCAGATCCCACCATTTTTACATGAAAAAATAAGTACCTTCTGGTTTTAAAAAGGAATGAACTACTGCCATGTTACTTTAAAGTTCTGACAAACAACTCTTCAGCTGTAGAAGATTAGTCAGTAGAGTTCAGGGCACAATTTGTTATATTAATAGTTGAGAGTAACTTCTCTTATAATGTAGGTTAGAGAGATTTCAAGGTCACATATAACCCTTCTTCGCACTAATTATTATTATTGTTGAGTGAGAGAATGGTGCATGCCATCAAAGTGACAATGGAGTGAAATATAGAAAGCCCAGTATACCCATCATGACTACCCATTTGATAAGGGTACACTAGCCACATGTATCACAACCATATGTGCGCGACACGATGATCTTATATCAAGATAAACAGCGCATGACCTTGTAGGTGGGGCCCAATTAGAATTTTCTTCAGGTCGAGTAGCCCATCCCACTCAAAAGGTCCCTGAATAAGGGTCATTTAAGGATGTTGAACAAAACACCCATGTTTCCAAATGTGAATTATTCAAACTCCAAAGAATTCCTCTCAACACATAGCTATGATGCTCCCCCACTGCTTCTGCTTGTGATCAGAACAATAAACGAAACACCTATGTTTCCAGAGATGAATTATTCAAACCTCAAAGAATCCCTCTCAACAAATGGCTGCATCATGATCAGAGATGCACACATCGTCAGCCACTAAGGGACATGCTCAACTGGTTAAGGTCAAACAACTGACAATCAAATCTGTAGTATTGAGCAGAATATTTGCTGTAGTTCATCTTTTATACCAAGACAAAACAATGTACTTGATAGCACTTCCAATCAATTAAGATCAGAAGCTATGAGAGCCACTGCTTGGTACTGCATCAGGGCATTATTATTATTATTAAGGTAACCAGCAAGCTACAGAATCGTTAGCACGCTGAATGAAATGCTTAGCAGTATTTCGTCTGCCACCGTGTTTTGAGTTCAAATTCTACCAAGGTTGACTTTGCCTTTCATCCTTTTGGGTTTGATAAAATAAGCACCATTTGAATGCCGGGGTTGATGTAATTGACTTATCCCCACCTCCCCCAAGCTGCTCTTGTGGCAAAAAATTGAAATAATCATTATTATCATTATTATAAAATAAATGAGATCACTTTCAATTGCAGTATCTCTCTTTATTATTATTTCCTGAACAGAATTATCTTGTATAAAATATAATTGGAAGATATTGCCAAATAAGGCCAGTGTGGAATAGATGAAATGGAAAATTTTTGGTCTTTAGGGTAATGTTTCTGAAGTTGATTGTTTCAGACTGTGAACAAATAAAGATTTTTTTTTTCCCTCTAACTTAGCCAGTTCACTCCTATATCATCATTATCATCATCGTCATCATTTAATGTCCATTTTTTCATGCTTGCATGGGTCAAGCAGAATTTGTTGAGGTCGATAGTCTATGGATGGATGCTTTTCCTGTTATCAAACCTTGTCTGTTTTGAAGCAAGGTAATATTTTTCCCATGACTGAAAACATTTCTCAGAGAAGACTGGAAATGAAGAAGCTCACTTGTATGATGATGCTCATTTACAACCATTGTATGATGTCTAGACAAGGGTAAATACACATATGTATATGATGGGTCTTTTTTGTACTTTATCAAATTCATTCACAAGGCTTTGGTCAGACAAGGGCTATAGTAGAACATACTTTCCCAAGGTGCTACACAGTAAGACTGAACCCAGGATCACATGGTTGGGAAGGAAGCTTCTCAGCTACATGGCTATGACTGTGCCTGCTCAAGGCTTTGATCATCTCAAGGTTACTTTAGAAAACACTTCCCCAAGGTGCTGCACAGTGGGATTGAACCCAAGTTGACCTCATCTCATGGCTGGGAAGCAAGCTTTTTAACCACACAACCTCACCTAAACCTGCTGAACAATAGTGTTATGATTATGTAAGAGATACAATGACTAGGGTTTCAAAGTGCTAGACCTTTGACTATGTGGGCATGACTTCAATTTTTTCTGTTGGAACTATTTGTGTTGAGATCCTCAATAAGTATTGCTTAACTCTTGTCTGATTGACAGGTTCCTCTTTTATTTCAAAGTTCATGAGCTAGTACTCATCATCATCATCATCATCATCATCATCATCGTTTAACGTCCACTTTCCATGCTAGCATGAGTTGGACGATTTGACTGAGGACTGGCAAGCCAGAAGGCTGCACCAGGCTCCAATCTGATCTGGCAGAATTTCTACAGCTGGATGTCCTTCCTAATGCCAACCAATCCGAGAGTGTAGTGGGTGCTTTTACATGCCACTGGCATGAGGGCCAGTCACACGGTACTGGCAACGGCCACGCTCAAAATGTTTTTTTTTACGTGCCACCTGCACGGGAGCCAGTCCAGTGGCACTGGCAATGACCTCACTCGAATGATTTTCTAACGTGCCACCAGCACAAGTGCCAGAAGACAACGCTGGTAACGATCACGCTCAAATGGTGCTATTTATGGGCCACTAGCATGGAAGCCAGACAGCTGCTCTGGCAATGAATATGCTCGGACAGTGCTGTTAGTGCTCCACTGGCACAGGTGCCAGTTATTGAATATGATTCAATTATAATTTTGATTTCACTTGCCCCAACAGGTCTTCGCAAGCAAAGTTTAGTGTCTAGTAGTAGTAGTAATATTATGGAAGGCATTCAACTGTAAATACAATTGTTTCAGATTTTTATTGTTGCTACCAACTCACCTTTGTAAGAAAAATGGATGTTGAAGGGTGAAGTTGAGAAATGACATGACATCTCCTCTAGCTGCCATTAAACATTTGAATACAGATTCACATACCTCCAAGATTAAGTAACTAGAGACAAATATCTATAAAGGTGTATGAAATAAAACAGATGAAATTATCAATGTAAATCTTCAAACTCATTGTTACATATATCACTCTCCATCCTCCCTTACATTTTCCCACCTTTCTTTATTAGTAAATAATGACATACAGCTTCTTTTTTGTAGCATCTCTTTGTCTCCGATATTAGAATGGTACTAGTCTAAAAGCTTCTGAAAAACCTAGCTTGAAAGCATTTATTGTTTCAATTGTTATCCCTACATTGTGTATATATGTGTGTTTGTGTATGTATGTGTATATATATATATATATATATATCATAGTACTGGTATTTTGAATTTTTAGTCGCCTTATTTTAACTTTTAGACCTTTTGTATTCTATTATATATAAAAAATATATCTTAGGTTTTTTTTATATATATTTTTAACTCGAATTAGATATATTTGTATTTTTATTAGAATATATGCTTTTTAAAATTGTACACTGTATATATATATGTATTATTTTTATATTATATGCTTTTGTTATGTGTTTGTGGACCATGGTGTATTTTTTGTATATGATTGTTTGTTTGAGGGGTGTTGTTTTTGTTGAGTCGTTGACCCGAACATAATGTTTTTATTCTGTTACTAATGCCTTTTTATCCTAGTCTCATTTATATTTGAGCACTCCTTTTGCAGTCCTATATAAACTTTTTTGTTTCTTAATAGGAGACAAATTTTATTACTGTTATATATATATATACACACACACACACACACACACACACCTGAGGTCTGATCAATAAGTATCTGGGCTGTTGCCATAATAACAAAGCTAAAGCATGCAAAGTAAAGCCGCTTGGCAGATTGACCTTGAACTCTGCTGTGCATGTGCACTAAGTTTTAAAATTCTAGCTCATTTCCACTGTTTACAGCAGTGCTTGAAAGGAAGGCGTGTAGCGTGTGATCGTTACATTGACCATGACAGTGAAAGTTGAGTAGAGAATCTGCATCAACTTTTGCCAAAAGCTTGGCCATACCTGTTCAGAGGCCTACACTAAGTTTTCAAAAAGTCTGCATTGTTCTCGACACAATCAAAGAGATCTTGTGCAACCAAAACCCAAGTGTCGTTTTGGTTAGCTGAAAGCAGTTTTGGCACAAACTTGGCAGATACATATGTCATATCCAAATCTCCATTGATAATGGACTGGACTGAACCGTAACTAATCTGCACATCCTCTGATAACTCATGGATGGTGATTCAACGATTTCCCCTCACAGCTGCATGCACATCTGCAATGTGTTTCTCAGTTCTGCTGGTTGTGGGTCGCCGAGAATGTTCATCAATATATCAACATTTTTTCAGCCATCTTGGAAATGTGTGAACCACTTGTACACTTGTGTGTGACTCATACATTCCTCTCCATATACGTTCTGTAACTTTGCGTTGACCTCTAAGCAGGTATCGCCACAACAGTTTTCTCTGTCGTGGTAGATGCGACGCCTTAGTTGCATCTACTGCCTTAGTTGCATCTACTGCGTGTGTGCGTGTGTGTGTGTGTGTATATATATATATATATATATATATATATATAT
>NC_068988.1:55305865-55312187 GCF_001194135.2 Octopus bimaculoides
ATATATATAGGCACATACATATACATATAAAGTTCTTCTACATATTACTATGATGTCTTTCCGAGTAAATGTTTTATTGTTTTAGCTTGTTAAATCTTATATTATATATATGTATATATGTATGTATGTATGTATGTATGTACGTATGTTGCATTTGTGACTGATGCTGAAGATTCCAGTATAGTAATGGATGTCACTTTAACATATTATGTTTTGGATTGACAGGTGAAGAATTTGAATCTTCAAGTGGAACAAGAAATACAGAGACGCAACTTAATGCAAGGTGACTTGAAAACACAGACGCAAGAACTGAACAAAGCCAAGGCACGAGAAAAGCAGTATGATAAGGTAAATGAATGCATGTCTCATGAGCATCATATCATCATCATCATCATCATCGTTTAACGTCCGCTTTCCATGCTAGCATGGGTTGGACGATTTGATTGAGGACTTGCAAACCAGATGGCTGCACCAGGCTCCAGTCTGATCTGGCAGAGTTTCTACAGCTGGATGCCCTTCCTAATGCCAACCACTCCAAATTATCAGTCATCTGCAAAATGTATGAAAATGGTTAAAAAAAGGGTTTTGCACATGATAGGCACTGATGTGACCATATGGTTCAGAAGCATGCTCTGCAACTGCAGCAGTTTGAGTTCGATCTCACTGTGCAGTACTTTGGCTCAGTATCTTCTACTATGGCTTTAGGTCAATCAAAATCTTATGAGTGAATTTGGTCGATGAAAACTGTGTGGAAGCCCGTGTATGTGCAACAATGAAAGCAGTGGTTTCCACCAAAGTGAGCGGTGCTGTCTCTCTGGGGGTGGGGGAATATCCGCTGAAGAAAAGTAGGGGCGATAATGAGGTGGCCAAAAAGGGGCAATGAATGTAAGAACAACAAAATAATGGGTTAATTAGGTTAAGTTTTATATGTGAAATACAATAGTTTTGAATTTGCTGCAGAAAGTGGGCCATGTTTGTGGTGATAAGAGATGAGGAGGACACTTAAGAATGTGACCTAGGTGCCTAGTGGGTGACAACCCAAAAAAGTTTGGGAACCCCTGTTCTAAAGTCTGTTGTACATTTATCAGTGCTCCATTATTTCTGTTTTGTGGGTAAGGAGTTAAACCGATGGGAGCAGGAAACTGAACTACCAGAAAAATGATACGGAGATTTATGGGTTTATAGTGTCAAGATTGGAAACACACTTTTTATCCTGTTTACCACAAATACCATCATTCCTATCAACACTGTCACCAGTAGTATCATTACCACGACGACGATGACCCCCCCCCCCAACTGCTACCCCACATCCACCAGTAGCTCCATCGTATCTTCTGTCATTGCCTTCAACCCTACTCCCACCACATCTGACATTAACCATTGTATTACTACTGTTACCACTACTATTTTAATATTACTATTTGCATTTAATACCACCACCATTGGTGATGATAGCACCATCATCACCATTATTAACACTACCTCCAATATCACAATCTCCACCACCACCACCACCACCACAGCTGTTCTCTTTTTCACTATCCCTTCACATCACCACCACCACATCAACCACTATTACCAATATAACTTATTACTACTAACCATGGGCCAATGAGAGAAAGGGAACTTCTTTAGTACCAGGGTGAATTATATGTTCATAAAGAACCTGCAAGAATGTATATAACACGAAAAATATATCTAATTCTCCAATTTACAAATTTATAGATATGTAATCAATATTTAATTACTGATTTTATCTTAAGTTTTAAACTGTTTTTTCTTTTTTTTTTTTTTAATTTTTTATATGGGTTTTTAGAAAGCAGTTTCAAATTAGGATGTGGATATTTTGCAATTAAACAAGGACTATCCCATGCCTGCTCAATGTGGTCGCTTGACTCATTAGAAATAGCAACCAAATTTGCCTCAGGTGGCAGCCTGTAATTTTAAAAATGAACGGAAGCACAACATAGTCTTAGATATACTATCTTATACCATCTTTGCAAGCAAGATGAGATGGTCTCAACTGGAGACTGATTTGATCATAGGCCTGCTCAATCATGGTTGACTCACGGCTAAACATCAACATCAACATCAACAACAACATTCCTCCCAGTGATACTATTACTAACACCAATGCTGTCACAATGAACACCATTTTTTACTATGGTCTCCAACACCCAATAGCACCACTGTTATTTGTACTGTCAGTGTCTGAGCACTAACCAGTACTATCATTTTATAATTCAGTTAAAAATGTCAGCACACCCAGTTCTCAATTAAATACTTTGATATTTTGCATGTTATTTATTAATGATCTGGGTGTGTTTGCAATAATATCAACTTTACAGGCTATCATTCTCACAGTCTTAGAGCATCATCGGAATCTGCAGCAGTTCTGGAGGGAATCCCCCACAGCCTGTCTGACTGACTGGCACTTAGTCCACCCCATCTTCTTCCCTGTTTCACGGAACTCTTCTTGGGTGTAATAATGTCTCATGATTCTCCTCTGTTTGTAGGATCTCAAAGAACTGCGAGACGAGAAGCAAAAGGCTGAAGAAGAACTGAGAAAATTAAAGGAGTAAGTTACCGTTTCTGTGCCTTTCATGCCCTGCTTTTTGTCTTTTTTGTGCATCATCATCATCATCATCATCATCAACAACACACACACATGCACTTATTGGTGGGTTAGCAGATGAATGCTGACACAGCAGGTGATAGTTAATTTAATGCATTAATTAACTGTCTCTGTGTCTCTGTCTCTCTCTCTCTCTGTCTCTCTCTCTCTCTGTCTCTGTCTCTCTCTCTCTCTCTCTTTGTCTCACAATTATATGTATATGCTCTGATAATCCTTCTTCTTCTATCCCCTCACATTACACATTCTTCCTACTGAAGTTCTCTTTGCAAATTTTTTTGAATCCTTTTATTCTGTGCATGAAGCCACTACTTTAATTTTCTCCTTGGAATTTATATCAAAGTTGGATGTATTCTCTAGTGTGAGATTTAAACGCAATGATTGCTTGTGTGAATTGTATTAGTTTGTGCATATCCCTACACCATTCCAGCTCTCTCTCTCTCTCTCTCTTTCTCTCTCTCTCTCTCTCTCTCTCTCTCTTTCTCTTTCTCTCTCTCTCTCTCTTGACACACACGCACACACACGTTAAATTTTGTTCTTTCTGAATTATTCTTTTTTAATGTTTGTTTTCTTTACATTGCACACCGACATCCACACCCTCATATGAATGTTTTTATATATGTTTGCGTGCACGCACACACACACACACACACACACACACATACACACACACACACACACACACTTTATTACATTGTATAAAAATGTGTCTCTTTACACTAAGCTTCATGATATATGCAATCATAATGTTATGTGTAATTTTTTTGAATTCTTCACATGGTGGTAAATATCCTAAATATTTGTCATATTTTCTGTTTATCTCTGTAGAGAATCATCGTTAGCAGAACTTCAGATGCGAGAATTACAAGACCAGTTTGAAGCAGAATCTTATTTCTCAGTAAGTATTGCATAATTTTTTCAGGCAGCAGCATTTGCTTATACATTTTACCATGGTTTATATGACTAGCCTTATCAGCATCTGGATTAAACATCATCATCGTCATTGTCATTTAACATCTGTTTTTCCATGCTGGCATGGGTGGAATGGTCTGACGGAAGCTGACAGGCCAGAGGTCTGCACTTGGATCTTATCACCTGTTTTGGCTTGGTTTCTATTGGCTGGATGCCCTTCCTAATGCCAACCACTTTTCTCAGCTTACTAGGTGCATTCTATGTAGCGCCAGCATGGGTGCTGTTTACATGGTGCTGGCATGGGCACCTTGTATGTGGTGCTGCACGAGTGTTGTTTAAATGGTGCTAGCATGTTTGCTGCTCTCCTATGTGGTGCCAGCATGGGTACCTCTAATGTTGAACTGGCATAAGTGCCTTTTAAATGGCACCAGCACGGGTGCTCTTTTACATGGCGCCTTTGTACATGGTGTTAGCACAGATACTTATGTGGTGGTGGTATGGATGCTTTGTATGTGGGATCAGCATGGGTGCTTATTATGTGATGGCAGCACAAGTGCTTTTTATGTGTCACTGAGATTTCAGTTTCTAATAACCTATCCTATTCTTTTATTGTGTGTGTTCATGTGTGTGAAACTAAAGCAGGATGTGTTATAATCTTGCTCTATTAAAAGTTAATTGTATTCACTTAAAACAATAGAAAAAATATAGTAACTGCTAAAGAGTAGAAGTCCAGATAAATAGGTTTGTGTTTACTATTGTCCTGTCATATTTAGTGTGTATGACCGTTATATACAACTCGAAAGTTCTTTTGCCTGTTAATAATGCATGATGAGCACAAGCACATTCAATTTTACATTACTCCTTCACATATTTTGTTGTTCAATTCTCACTGGAAGAAACTCTGTGTTTGTATTACAGTCTTTATACCGAGCTCAAGTGAAGGAATTAAAAGAAGAAATCAAAGACAACAAGAAGGAAAACCAAGACTTATCTGTGGACATTTCTACAATGGAACAAGAAAAGTAAGTCTGTTTTTCTATGTGACCTAATATCATCAGGATAGACTGGTGTAGATGTCCTCTAACATTTATTTTGTGTTTTTGTGTCTTGCTTTTGGATAGTATGTTGTTAGTCTTAGCTATGTTTAACCTTTAGTTCTTTTTACTCAAATCCATGCTTTCAAAGTGAAACATTCTCTGTTAGTTCTTCAATAGTACATACATAGTCAACTACTCTTTAAGTATATAGTTATTTTTCGATATTGCAATTCGTGAGTAATGGTAGTCACAGATTTTCAATGGACAGATCACCATTCACTGAATTTCTAATGGTGAGAGCCTCAGGTCTTCTTTAATAGAGGACCACTTTTATAGTATTCTCAATATGTACATATGCGTCCACTTGCATGCTGTGCATGTGCACACACACAAATACACACGCTTGCACACATGACAGGCTCCCACACAATCTCTGTCTATTGAATTCCACCCACAAAGTATGGTGAGCTTGAAGCTTTAGTGGAAGACACTTTGCTGAAGGTACTATGCAGGGAGCCTTGATCTAGAATCATGTGGATGCCATGCAAACAGCCACTTATATTTATATTGCAGGGGACTTTAATTTCCCTGAGATTGACTGGGAGGCCTTCCGTTGGCCACAAAGTCCAGATGATTTCCTTGAGCTGGTGCTGAATTCAAATTGGTCCCAAGTTGTTACCTCCTCCACAAGGGCTAACACTTTGGATCTGCTATTTACCACTTCTCCTGAAACAAATATTAGTGTCACTACTGAAGAACCTTTAGGTGACTCTGATCCTTCCATGATCATAACTGACTTGTGTCTGATTGGTTGTAACAAAAACCACAACCATCTTCAAACTGCCTTGAATTTTATGTCTATGGCGATGTGAACACTATACTTCAGAACATTTTGAATTCAATATGGACGGCATGTGCAGCATCGGTACCATGCAAGCACAAAAAACCACCCAATAGTGCAATGTGAGAGACTGCAGCAGTCCGACTTACCAGGAAAGAATGCCGTAATGTTGAATAGCAATACAAAATGCACAAATCAGAGATCAAAAAGAAAAAGTGCAATAGATCATCCAACCATCTCAAGCAGGTGACAAGGCAGTGCTAGAATTCGAACAGTGCATAGCAACCAACCCTGACAGCAAAGTGTTCTGGAAGTATGTACATTCAAAGCAGAGACCTCACTCTCCAGTTGGTCCCCTTTGCAATCCCCACACAGGCCAGATTACTGACAATCCCAAAGAAAGTGCAGAAATTATTGCTGGATGCTATGCAGGCATCTTTACTGTCGAAAATCAAAATGTTCCATCTCCATCACCTCTGACACCGGACTCTATAACTACTATGAAATTTACACCAGCAATGCTACAACGCCACCTTAAGAATAAACATAACTATGCCTCTCCTGGTCTCGATGATGTTACATACCTACTTCTCAAATGTGGTGGGTACTTTCTTCTGAACCAATTCTCACTATTGTTTCAATTGTCTTGACGATGGTGTTATTCCAGAGCAGTGGAAAACTACCAGTGTTATCCCTCTGTTCCAAAAAGGTGACTGCATATTGCCTGTCAACTATCGCCCCGTCAGTCTTACTAGCTGCATTGCCAAACTGATGGAATCCTGTGTCAGAGAAACCCTCTGGAACTCCTGGAAGTCTCACAGCCTCATCCAGCCGTCACAATTTGGATTTATTCCTAACTCCAGCTGCTGTAATCAACTCTTCGAGTTTCTTGAGGACATT
>NC_068988.1:55312197-55312854 GCF_001194135.2 Octopus bimaculoides
TGCTGTAATCAACTCTTCGAGTTTCTTGAGGACATTACCCGAATCACTGATGGCGGCTCCTGGGTGGATGTTGTTTACCTGGACTTTGCTAAGACTTTTAATTCTGTGCCACACAAAAAACTTATGGTGAAACTCTCTGCAATGGGTGTAAGTGATGATCTCTGTAACTGGTTGAAGTCCTTCATTATCGGCAGAAAAGAGGTTGTCACAGTTCTAGAACAACACTCTTCACTCTATGAGATGACATCTGGTGTACCACAGGGATCTGTTCTTGGCCCCCTTTTATTTGTTGCATATATTAATGACATAGATGCCAACTTAAAGAATGCCACAGTGCTGAAATATGCAGATGACATGAAGCTGTACCTTGAAATAGAGAGGACAGATCCTGTACACTATAGATCTTTATTGTAATCAGACCTGGACACAATGCAGCAATGGATCATGGACTGGCAACTCAAGCTGGCTGTGGACAAAATGTACCACCATGCATTTTGGGAGGAAAAACCCAGCGTCTACTTACTCCCTCCACAACACTAATCTCAAAAAGTCTTCTTGTGAACGTGACCTGGGCATTATTGTCGATAGCGATTTGCGTTGGACAAAACACATTGCTAAAAAATTGCCAAGAAAGCTGAAGGTATCTTGGCATCACTT
>NC_068988.1:55313178-55319310 GCF_001194135.2 Octopus bimaculoides
AAATTATTAACCATCTTACTAACAATAACTCTGAGCACCTTTTCAAACTCCACCTGTCTAACACCCGTGAACATGTTTACAAAGTCAGAAAACAGCACAGCTCCCATGACTTTCGGAAACATTTTTTCACGCTAAGAGTTGCTGAAGTATGGAACAAACTGCTGGCATCAGTTGTTAGTTGTCGGAGCACTGCATCCTTCTAAACTTCCATGCTTCCTGAGATTTGCCAACACTACACCTGATTTTCTCCCCTCCATACACACGCAAGCATGTATCTGACTCATACACTGTTCACTTTCCAGACATTTGTACATTACTGCATATGCTTTATACTCACTTTTGACAAGTTGTTGTGCACCTGAACACTGTATACAATAATTTCATTATTATTATATTATCATTATTATTATTATTATTATTATTATTATTCCCAGCCCTGATCAAACTGTCCAATCCATGCCAGCATGGACAACGGACGTTAAATGATGATTATATATATATATAAATAGGTGTGTGTGTGTGTGTTGAAAAGCTGGTGATTTGCATTGTGGTTACTCATATTCTAGCTGTTCAAACAACAAAACTGAAAACTATTTTGTCTGTATGTTCAAATGGGAGTGTATGTATATATATATATGTGTGTGTGTGTGTGTGTGTGTGTGTGTGTGTGTGTGTATGTGAGAAAGAATGCTTATAACTACTTTATCTGTAGAAATATATGACATGATATTTATTGCATTCACCAGTGAAAGGTTGAATAAAAACTTGAAAATGGCCACATCAAAAATTGAATCTGAACAAATAGCACGTACAGTGGCTGAAGAGAATCTATCAGATCTTGAGAAAGAAAAGACCATGCTACAACTGGAAATTAAGGAACTGAAAACACGACATAAAGCAGAACTTTCTCGTAAAGAATCGGTCATTAATGTGGTAAGTCTCTTTACTTAGTCTGTTAATGTTTTATTGCTGTTGTTGTTGTGGTTGTTAAGCCCCAGGTAAATAGACCATCAATCAGATGTGATCCAGTTGAGACCATCCTGTCTTTTCCTTTTTTTCGTATTAGTTTACATTGTTCAGTATATCCCTTATTAAAGACTAATATGTGATTTGAAGTAGAATTGGCTGCTATTGCTTGCAGGATGAGCAACCATGTATGTTCTTTGTGTGTGTGTGTGTGTGAATATTTAGTATATGTTTAAAGGGGTTTAAATTGACAGAAATGGTGTTGTGCCTATTGAAATGCCGTGCAGCATTTAGTTTTTCTCTCTTGATATTCTGTTCAAATCCTACTGGTATTGATTTTGTCTTCCATTTCTCTACAGTAAATAAAACAGGTACTAGTAATATGTTGGGCTGAATTCAATTGACCATAACCTTCCTTTATTAAACAGACCTCATAGTTAAATTATTACTATTAATTCAGTTTGTGATATTATTATGAGGTCTGTGAGAGTGGCACAGATGGTAATGAGTTGAGAAGTAATTAATATTGTAAATGACTGAGTTGAAATCCTATCAGTCAGCTTCTATGTTGCATTTTATCCCACTGTTGGTCTGCAGGAAATATTTACTATCTCCTGTTCAATAGACTGCAGCTGCTCCAACACATCATTTGGAATGATAATTATCCAATAGAAATTTATAGAGGGTCAAGGGATCACCAGCTGACTGGGGTACATGAAACCCAAGTAGAATAAAGTGTGGAGATGTCAACAGTAGCAACAATAGCAACAGGACTTTTCATTTAGTACATAGGATGATGTCTGTTGTTTTTGTCATTATTTAACCCCAGGTCATTCTAAGTGGAATAGATGTCTACTCAAAGACTGTCAACCTTGATCATCCTCTCGTTTTGTATATCTCGGACTATATTGTCCAATGTGACTTTTTTTTTTCTTTAGTGATTAAATTGTGATTTAAAGATTTAGTTGCTGTTTATTACAGATCAAGTGACTTTGTAGACGTGTCCTTATTGGCCCTTCTTTTACTTCATACTGCCAGTGCTATTGTCCCTATTTAATCCTGACAGAGCCCTGATCTAGCAGTCATGTAATCAAAGAATTTCCAAACATGACAAATTAATTGGACTATATTAACCAATTTGTCCTTCATTTTTTTAAGCAGGTAGGATATGATACCAGGTAGACTTGGCTGTTATTTCTAGTAGGCTATTGATTCATATCAATAGTAGAGAAATTTATGCAGTATATGTCATCTTTGTCTGGCATAATATACATATGTGTGTTATCAATTAGTTTCTGACAGGTTTGTTATTTCCAGCATATCACCAATGACATCCAGCATTGTAAGAGTGGTCAGTTTAAAAAAAACTATAAATAAAATAAGCTGTGTGCCTGCACATGCATATGTCTGTGCATATGTTTTCTTGTAAATTAGTGAAACAGTCAAAGTGTGTTGATGATTGAGTCTTTATCAACCAGTTGACTGCCATATTTTGGTTGTCTGTGAGTGTAGCTGAAGCAGCTGTAGGACTGTATATGGGATAAATATCCCATTGTGTGGTTTATGTGAGTATTGTAGTGTTTTTTTTTGTTTTTTTTTTTTAATGAGAAGTCCTGGTTTATGTGAAACAGTTTTATAAAATTTATATAATGTGGTTGATATGAGGGATTGTGAGACCCGCGTATGCATAGACTGAATTGTAGGCTTTGCTATTACCGAAATCTAAGGTTGATTATTTGAGCAGATCCTTTTGTTAACTTCCAAAATATACTGTTCATTTATTTATTTCATTGTAACATCTAATATTCTTGTAATAGATAACATAAACAATTAAAGGTTTTTAATTATAAAATAAACCTAAAATTAGACACGTTTTTTTTTTTAGGATGAATCCAACACAGAAAAAGAATGTACTTAGAACTCTCCAAAGGTGGTTCCAAGCACAATTTTATTACTGCCTTGGATTCATGCTTGTAAGGGCAGTTCTATGTACATCTTTGTAAAAATATCAAGTTTAATTTAAAGTGTGTAGTCAAATAATGTACTTGACTTAGCTCCCTTGAATATAATCTTTTAATTTTTTTGCATTTAATTTAATGTCTTTTATTTTTTGCCCATTATATTTTACTTTTTAATTGGAACACGCACATAATTTCAAATTGTTTATTCATTTTTATCTATTTCATTGGTAAGCTGTGTGGTAGTATTTATCCAAGCAAAACATTATCTATTACTAAAGGAGAATATCTCGACTTAGATTGAGTGAGAATTAGTCTTAAGTATGTTATGATATTTTAAGACTGGTATGTTATGGTATTTTAAGATAGCCATTGAAATTCTGAGCTTTTTTAAAAGAGTAAAAGCTAAAAGAATCTGAAATATCTGGTAAGTGTAGTGTCTGTGAAGTAAAGCTGAACTATTAACTTTTAGCTCCTTAATTTAAACCCCACAGAGCTTCTTGGTTATTGTTTCTAATCCCTAGTCTATGTGGATGTACCTTTTCTAGTTAATGTGAGGGGAGCTATTAAGGTGGTGAGCTGGTACAGTTGTTAGCATGCTGGGCAAAATGCTTAGTGGAATTTCGTCTGTCTTTATGTTCTGTGTTCAAATTCTGCTGAGGTCGACTTTGCCTTTCATCCTTTTAGGGTTGATGAAATAGGTACCAGTTAATCACTGGGGTCAATGTAATCACCCTACCCACTTCTCTGAAATTGCTGGCCTTATGCCAGAATTTGAAGCCAATATTAGGGAGGCTATCTGGCTGTTGACACTTTTACGCCAACAGTTCATATCCAAGAATTCTGATTCACAGAACTCTTCGACTTGTTACTTGCTTGGAACAATGTTTGGAAGAATGCTTTAAAAAAAAAGTAGTGTAGATCATATTTCAGAGTGTTGGCATTTTTAAAATAGGATGTTTTGTTTCTTTTTTTTTTTTAATGATCATTTCAAAATACTGAGTAGTTAAATATTAACTATTGTATTTAGTAGCATAAAAGACATACATGCATATTAGATGCCCCCCCACCCCAATTTCAGCTGTGCATACTCAGGGGAAAAACATTTTTAGTACATTCATCGACAAAATTAGCTTATGGTTAGTCCATCTTTGTATATAGGACACTTTTTTTGGAAATTAGTGTGTCTTATATAACATGAAATACAATACTTAATGGAGTATAATTTGGGGACTTGTGACTTTTGAACCTTCAATTAACATTGTTTTAGAAGCTATTATTTAAGAAGGGTATTGTATTGTTGTTGTTGTCATAGTTCAGCTCCAGTCCCTATCAGGTCAGGTTTGGGGTCATGCACCATTGCAGCACATTGTTGCATTCACCATTTGTTGGTATATTCCTGGGTTGTCTTGGGGAACCCATTGAGCACAGTCCCAATCAGTGCCCATTTCCCTGAGATACTTTCTCAGCTACCATGTAACAGGATGCATCTCAGTTCCTGAGTAGAATTGTTGGCTGAATATGAAATTCGACCAATGGAAACCCACAATCCTGCAAAATGCTGGCAAACTGGGGAACTGCACCAGAAGCCAGGCTGATTTGGCATGGTTTCTACAGCTGGATGCCCTTCCTAACACCAAAAGTTTCCTGGTACCAAAGGCCCCTAAGGGCTCTGGACAGTGTCCAAGTCTCAACTATATAGCAAGACAGGAAAGACCAGTGACCTACAAACTTGAACCTTTGTCCTCCTGCTCAGATGTCGGCAGCGCTAAACATTCTTGTCCAATGAATTCACAGCTGCGTCAGCTTGTCTTCTCAATGTGTGGTAAGGTCTTTGTCAGGGTCATCCTGAATAGAGTACAGAATCCTCTGGTTGCATCTCAATGGCTGGAGTTGTCGGGGTTCCTGCTAAAGAGGTCAACTACTGACAGGATCCCGACACTTCTTGTACTCATTGAATACAAGCAGAGCTTTTGGCAGGGGCTACTTGCAGCCTATACTGACCTCCACAAGACATTTGACTTGGTGGACAGGGATGTACTTTGGAGGATTCTGGAGCTGTGAGGTATACAGTCAGTCCCTATGATGAGAAATATTCCATTCATGACCGTTCTGTGTTTTTAAGGATGTCTTGGACCACATTATCGAGTGTCCTATTTTTGAGACGGTTAACTGTGATCTGAGTGAGATTTGGTTGCTATTTCTAGCAGATTGACTTCACTGAAGTTTCCCATTAACTGAAGCCATAAAAAAAAACTTTACTCTATCATTCCTTCTGCAAATATCCAAATCACAGAATCACATCAACCCTTTTGTTACTATATTTCTGTTGAAATATACTGTTTTTATTTCAATAAAACAATGAAGGATTTAATAAAATAAATTAGTCATTATTAAGCTGGTGTTTGGAACATAGTATGAAAGGAATTTTGATGGTTTCAGTTTAGATTACTTTAAAATAAAAAGTTTGTATCAGAGAACCAACAGTAACCTCAGGCAGGTTGGTGTTACAAGGGGTTAAGGATGGTAATGAGGAATGATTTAAACAGAATCTTTTATCTTTCACTTGTTCCAGTTATAAGACTGTGGCCTAGCTGGGGCACCACCTTGAAGACTTTTAAGAACACTCGCAGTGTTCTTAAAAGTCTGGTAATTTTTCTATTAGTGTCTTTTGCTGAACTGCTTAGTTACAAGCAACACCAATAAACAAACCAACACCAGTTTCCAAACAATGATTGGGTGGTGACCTCCCCATGCACACAATGGGCTTCTACACAGTTTCTGTCTATCAAATCCACTTACAAGGCATTGATTATCTTGGGGCTCTAGTAGAAGACACTTGCTGAAGGTGTCCATGCAGTGAGACTGAACCCCAAACCACATTCTTACAAAGCTAGCTTCTTAACCACTTAACAATTTTAAATAATGGAATCATTAACAAAAAAATGTTGACTAAAATATTTGTTGCTAAACTTTGTTGATCAAATTCAACTTGTTTCTTGTTTTCTGGTGTTTTGCTATTAACCTGTGTTAATGCAGTGCTGTAATCAATGATATACTGAGATGTTTATCAATAATCTATATATATAAAAATGAGAATGTGTGTCTGTCTGTCTGTCTGTCTGTGTGTGTGTGTGTGTGTGTGTTCCCCTAAAACTCGAGAACTACACAACCAATTTCATTCAAATTTTACACATGTCTTACTTGT
>NC_068988.1:55321230-55337602 GCF_001194135.2 Octopus bimaculoides
CTGGTTGACATTAACACCCCCACCCCCAATAGGGGCCTTCATTCCCACATTTTAGAGCTCCATGAGCTCCATTTTGCAGGAGCAAAATCTTTTTTACAGGTTCCAGAAGACTGAAATTTTGGAATATGCGCATAAAGATCAATAGTATGGGATACATGTCTCATGATTAGAATTTTTTTAGGGTGTGTAAAGAGGGAAAGAACCCTCATGTGCAATTTTGATGAAATTCGAATCATATGTATTCCAGTTCCTTACAGAAAATATAACAGAAAAGTCTAATTTTTCAATTGCATGTAACACGGGCAACGCCGGGTATCTCTGCTAGTTAAAAATAAACCATATCTAATATAAGGAACATCTGATTACTCAGTATTTAATGAATTAGATTTAATGATAAAACACCAATAGGAGTGCTGCTAAGTGGATCAGATTTTTTGTCATTGTAACTTTTGTATTTAACTTGAGAACAACTGAGAATTACTTAGAGTGGAAGAGATCAAGAGGTGAATCTTCTTTTATCTAAAATCTATCAGAATTATCTTAACTCAGAGTACAAAGATCTTTGAAATATGGTAATCATAATTTTGTCTATCGTCACTGTTTTATATAGCATTTTAGATTTTTTTGGTGTTGTTCATATATTATTTTGATTGGGCTGTCTGTTAAACTTGGTTGTACATTCATGGATAAAAAAAAAAAGGAAAAGAAATCAAAGACCAGTTTCTGTTGAAATATTTATTTTGTCTTCATTTTTTTTAAATATTTCCCGCTATCACCCAGATGGTATTACCTTACTAAAAAGGAAGTTGTGAGTGGGTTAAGTTATTTGATAGAGAGAACAACTAATATACCAAAACTACATAGTGTATTCATAAGAGTATTGTGTGATTTTTAGGCTTCTCTTGCTGTTTTTGATTATTTAGTTGTGATTAACTGGTCTGTGATGCTTCTATTGGTGTTATGTTAAAATGTGTTTGTTATTCCAGTGATTTAAATAGAAGTGAACTCTCTCTGTGTGTGAGTGTGTGTGTGTGTGTGCGTGTGTGTGTGTGTGTGTGTGTGTGTGTGTGTGTGCACATGCAAGCAACCCAATATTGAGTGTTTTCAATTTTCATTAATTAGTCAAATGATTAGAGTTAGAACTTGGGACATGTGGTTCCGCAACTGCAAGCAAAATTCTTCTGTTTGGTGGAGAAGAATTAAGTTGTTGCTGTTGTTAGCCTTGATCAAACAGAACTGTGACTAAAAGCATTCCATCTGTGACCATCCTATTTAAAAAGAATTTTTCTGGAATGCAGAAAACTCAAGGCTTCATTATCCAAAGTATTCTTTTCCCAACCCTTTTGTTACCATATTTCTGTTGAAATAGACTGCTTTTATTTTAATAATTCATTAATATTATGAAGAATTCAGTAAAATAGTTTTGTCATTAATAAGCTGGTGTTTGAAACATAAATTAACACAAAATATTGATGGGAACTTTTTAATTTGGTTCACCTTAAAACGGGAAGTTTCTATCAAAGAACGAGGTTAGGTTTCAGGTCGGTTGGTAACAAAAGGGTTCAGACAGTAGGATGTGATTTGAGAGAGATTTGGTTGGTATTTCTTGCAACTATATCAAGGCTCTTTCATTGATACAAGAAATATTTATTGGCTGTGTTTCACTACTCAGACAGCCTATATATAAATACTATTACTGTTGTATTGTGTGTGTGATGAGCTCTGTATTACATCTGTGACCTGTAATGTGTAGTGCTTTTCTATTTCTCAGTAGTATATAATGTGTTATCGTTATTGTCTACAGTGTATCTGATTAGATGTATAATGTACACACCTGTCTGTTGTAAGCATGTGTATGTGTATGGTGTCATAGGGCTAACATGCAGAATGCAAATGTTGGTCATCTAATTCTTGGCAGTAAATAAAGGCCTTTTGATTGGGGAACAACAGTATCAGTGTATGTATGCACATGTTTGTGGAGGGAGAAAGACGGAGGTGAGGGTTAGAGAAAAACAAATGGTGTGTGTGTTCGTTTGTATGTGTGAGTGAGGCTGCTATGATGCAAAGATAATTTCTCAGTCAATCAAATACACATTTTATCTCGCTTTCTTCAGCTGGAAGATTCTAAACGTGAATATGGAAAAAATAACGAGCAACTTCAAAACGAGAAAGATGATTTAATAAATAAAATGAATAAAATGGCTGATGGTAAGTTTAAAATTCTTTTCTTTCCTCACCTGTTCCCCAACATGAAAAAATACTTGGCCAGGAACCAGTATCAGAATGATGGCAACATCATATCTGCTGTTGATGACATCCTGTAGTCTAAATCCCTCTATCACCCAACCTGCAATCTGAATCCCTTTATTACACAACTTGTAGTCTAAATCACTTTATCACTCATTCTACAGTCTCAATCAGTGTCTCTTAACCCTTTTTTTTTACCTGTACACCCCTTTGATTCCCATTTTACTTGGATGGACCCTCCTAACCATTTGGTTTTGTAAAAATTCCTATTATATTTTTATAATTAAATATTATTAAGAATTGTATAAAAAAATTTTATATGATGCAGCACGGAATTTTGTCAGTGATCAAGTCATGGTCTCAAAGTGACGAAAATATTTTGGCAAATTAAATTTAAATGTTGAAGTGAATCGAACGGTTTTTGTGTGTTTTTAAACAGTTTATAAACACATTCCATGCTGCAGTTGTTTTTGTTTCAGCACATGATCTCAGATCAGGTCACTTGCTATGCAAGTACATTTCTGTAATATAAAACATTTGTTGTAGTATTCTGTGTATTGTAGAAGTACAACCAATTCATTGCACATAATTTTTAACAACAAAATCTTGTACGGACCCCCACCCATATGGATTCTGGTTGAGAACCTCTGCTCTAAATCCTTCCATCACTAGACCTGCAGTCTAAATCCTTCCATCACTAATCCTGCAGTCTAAATCCTTCTATGACAGCGTGTAAGCGCCCTGAGAGAAAAGTTAGACATAAGAAGCATCAGTTGTGGTGTGCAGAGAGATGAGTACGCTGGTGTGGTCATGTGATGCATATGGATGAGGACAGCTGTGTGAAGAAGTGTCACACCCTAACAGTGGAAGGAACCTGAGGAAAAGGTAGACCCAGGAAGACATGGGACGAGGCAGTGAAACACGACCTTCAAACATTGGACCTCACAGAGGCAATGACAAGTGACCGAGACCTTTGGAGATATGCTATGCTTGAGAAGACCTGACAAGCCAAGTGAGACCGTAGCCGTGGCCTATGCCAGTGTTGCATAACTGGCCCATTTAAAAGCTCCCTCCAATCATTGGGCAATATGCTATGCTGTTGTTGAAAGGAGTGAAATTGTAATCGTGGCCAATGCCACCTAACTGGCATCCATGCATGTGGCACATAAAAAGCACCATTCAAGCATGGCTGATGCCAGTGCACCTAAATGGCATCCATGCAAGTTACATGTAAAAAGCACCATTCAAGCATGGCTGATGCCAGTGCACCTGACTGGCATCTATGCAGGTGGCACATAAAAAGTACCATTTGAGTGTGGCTGATGCCAGTGCCGCCTGACTGGCTCCTGTGTTGGTGACATGTAAAAAGCACCATTTGAACGTGGCTGATGCCAGGGTTGCCTGACTGACACTCATGCTGGTTGCATGTAAAAAGCACCATTCAAGCGTGGCTGATGCCAGTGTCACATGACTGGCTCCTGCGCTAGTGACATGTAAAAGCACCCACTACACACTCGGAGTGGTTGGTGTTAGGAAGGGCATCCAGCTGTAGAAATCTTACCAAATTGGAGCTTGGTGCAGCCTCCGGTCTTGCCAGTTCTCAGTCAAACCATCCAACCTATGCCAGCATGGAAAGCGGATGTTAAACAATGATAAGGATGGTGAGTCAATCATGAAGTTAATTAGCTCTTCTCTCTATCAGTATAATTTAATTAGTCAAAATGACTGGTTCACTGCATTATGTATGTTAATGTCCTCTATACTAATCTTCTTTTGTTTTTCATGTAGCAGGCATTGCACCACTTGGCCATTCTTTGTTAAAGCTTTCAAACACTAGTGCTTTTCCTTCACTGGGTTACTGATCAACTCTCTCTCTCTTTCTCTCTTTCTCTCTCTCTCTCTCTCTCTCTTTCTTTTCTGTATATTTTACCTATACAGGTCTCTACTCTTTTGATCTTATTAATTTTTGCTTTATTTCCACACAAGTTCATTCAACAACCCATTCCCCATTCTCCACCTCCTCATTGTCATCACCACCACCATCATCATCATCATCATCTTCATCATTGTACATTTGGTTTTCTGTGCTGGCTTGGGCTGGTGAAGTTGTTAGAGTTCAGATCAGTTCTCATTCAGAGTTGCTACCCTTGCAGCTGGGTCAGGGGACCACATTTCACTTGCATTTTCCATTTTCTGTGTGGTTTCTATAGCTGGACGTCTCTCATAATATCAGCCACTTTACAGAATGTACTGGGTGCATTCTCTTGTGGTGCCAATACTGGGGAAGTTGTTTTTGACTCCCCACCCACCCCAACAGAAGTAAAGAGTCTTTCCTCTCTAAATTATGTTTCTCCATTCATTTGTTCACCAGCACCTGAGGTGCACGGCATAAAGAGAGAGAGACCACCTTCCCAGCATTGTCTTTGTTTATTTGTTTCTTTCCCTTATAACTGATTGGAAAGAAGGTCTGAATGGGTGGGTAGTAGAAGTGTAAAAAAAAAAAACCCAAAAAGAATCAGTGATAGGGAAGGGAAGTTGACAGAAGAGAAAGTAAGGGAGGGAGTTATGATAGACAGCTACATGAGAGTTGTTGATAAGGAGATTGGATAGAAGTAACATGATTGGTATGATGATGGAGGAAGGGCTACAGAGAAGAAGGAGACGGAATGAAAGAAGGGGAAGTACTGGAAGTGAGTGGGAGAGATGAGCATATTTATCTTGTTTTCTTACTTTTATTTCTTTTTCTGTTTTGATTAGATTTGAAAAATGAGAAATCTGAGAATAATATTAGTGAAATCGAGCAGTTGAGGAAGTTGTTGCAGGATGAGAGACTGAAGAAGATACAGGTAGGTGGTATATATATTGTGCGCGTGCATGTGTGTGTGTGTGTGTGTGAGAGAGAGAGAGAGAGAGAGCTTTTTGACAGTTTAATCACTACTGCTATGTTCATATTGTTTGACATTTCTTTTAGCTAGAATTCCTATTTGAAAGCTTATGACAAACACACAACACACACACACACACACACACACACACTTATCTTATTTACAAACCTTATCAACTAATGTTTACTAACACTGACCATCATTAATGATATCACTTGGGTTTTATTTTTTTTTTTTAATTCCTTCTATCAGAAAGTTGATTTCTGTTTAATTATTTTGATCAAAATTTTCTACATATTCTTTGCTCCCACATTACAACTAACATCCTCCTCGAACATTGTCTGATATTAGAAGCCAATGATTTTAATTATCTGGAGAGCCTTGCATCAAAGTTATTTTTGTCATCATCTTCAGTAATTTCATATAATTGGATGGTCGAATCCACTGTTTACACAATTTATGTAAACAAGATAAAATTTTATGGTCAGTTTTTAAATGATCTTTTCATTTTATGAGAGGATGGATGGGCCAAAGTCAGTTGAGCCCTGCATAAGTAGCTAAAAGATTAAGGGGTTTGTATACAATTTGTAATGAAGGTGCCTACATCTTATAGGTCTGAGGCCACAGCTCTAGTAGATACCATTGATCTTGTAGCTAACCTTTGTAACCAATTCAGTATTGAATGATATTAGGGGAGAAAACTGTTAATTGACAAACATCCTATCCAGAGAAACATATTTCATTTGCTTAATGCCATGAAAATAGAGATAACTATTGGCCTTGTATTTGATCTCTTTATAGATCCTGGAAAAAAAAATTAGCTTGGCCAATTTTTGTTTACAGGGTCAACTGATCTAAAATAACTTATGTAATTCAGATATACTTCTCTCTTTATATTTCATTGCTCAAATGAAAGAATTTACTTATTTACAGGCTGTGTGGTTAAGAAGCTTGCATGGCAACCACATACCCTTGGGTTCAATCCCACTGTGTGATACCTTGGGCAAATGTTTTTTGCTATAGCTCCATGACAACCAATACCCTGTGAGTGAATTTGGTTGATGGAAACTGTGTGGAAGCCCATCACACACACACATGTGAGAATGTGTCTGTGTTTGTGTTGGTTTGTTTACATCCTTGTTAACAAAGAGACTGATAGTATAAGTAAAACTGGCATTCCGTTGGTTGAGTTCCAGTTGATCCGATCAATGGAACAGTCTGCTCATGAAATTAATAAGCAAGTGGCTAAGCACCCCCCCCCCCAAAAAAAAAAAAACACATATACCTTTAACATAGTTCTCAGGGAGAGTTAGCATGACACAAAATATGACAAGGCCGGCCCTTTGAATTACAGGTACTACCCATTTTTGCCAGTCGAGTAGACTGGAGTAACATGAAATAAAGTGTCTTGCTCAAGGACACAACATGCCACTGGGAATTGAACTCGTGACCTTAATATCATGAGTTTGATTACTCTAACCACTAAGACACGTGCCTCTGCAGTTGATGTATTAGGCTAAACTTGTCAAGGTGGTGCCCCAGCATGGCTGCAGTCCTGTGACTGAAACAAGTATAGGATATATAATTAGAAGAAAATAGCATAGTCTATCTAATCAGTTAAAATATCATTAAGGCAAACTTTTAACCACTGCTCTCATTATTTTCCCCTGTGATTAATTTAACTATCTTCCTACTTTCAAAAATGGTGAACCAGTATCTTAATGTACAGTGAACTGATTGCATTAGCCCTTTAGCATTCAGATTATTCTGTGAAATGTAATACTTATCTACTCATATTATTTTGAATTAGTCATGCATTATCTTGTAGCTTTCAGATTTCAGCAGCGTTACTGTTTATGTTTAGTATGACAAAAGTTGGGTAGGTGCAAGAAGCCGGATCTGGCCAGTTTGAACAAAAAACAGAATATTTAGGCCAGATTAAATGCTGAAGAGTTAAACTAAGGCTGGATTAAGATTCATTGGGGCCCTAAGCACTTTAAATATTTTGGTGCCCTGTTATAAATGTAATTCAAGTTATAAACAATAATAAATTTTTAGTTTTCAAAATGAAAGAAAATGAATAGTGAGATGGAAAATAATGTTTATTTTTGTATACTTCCACTTAAATTTTTATTTGAAATCTTTTCTCCTACTTTTTTTAATTGCAAAATCTTTGATCAGATCCTCACTATGACACCATTAACACTTCAAAATTATATTTCCAATTATATAAACCACTTTGAATATTATTTTAGCAAGTTTAAAGTGATTTCTTTTGTGCCATAAACCATTTACCATTTCTGTGGTGTGCCCCCCCTCCTTCCCCTTGATGCCCTAAGCATGTTCTTATTTTGTTTAGTGGGTTTAATGTAGCACTGCTTTAAACTTGTAAGAAATAGCTAATCTTGTTCAGTTTTAATCTCCAATATCAAATATTGTCTTGAAAGCTAACAGTTGTCATTGTTTCCTCTACCCATCTTTGTGTTTTTATATGTCAGGCTGTGAATAAACTGGCTGAGGTGATGAATAGAAAGGAATTTGCTGACAAAAGCAAGAAACCAACCAATTCTAATTCAGGAGCCCTTCGGAAACGGGATAAAGAATGCCGTCGTCTTCAGCAGGAATTGACGATGGAGCGAGAGAAATACACTAAAATGGTTGAGAAGTTTCAGAGAGATATTTCTGAAATGGTTACCCAAATGAATGATGAGATGCAGGCAAAGGCAAAGCTCCAGATGGAGTTGGATGCCAAAGACAGTGAGATAGAACAGTTGCAACAGAAGCTCGCTAACCCCGACAACACTTCAGTAAATAGCGGTAGTGTTGAGGAGTTTGGAGCTGAGGATGGTCTCACAGGTTAGTATCTCATGTGCTTATCTGTGTGTGTGTGTGTATGTGTGTGTGTGTGTGTGCGTGTGCGTGCATATGTGTGTGTATGATGATGATGATGATATATATATATATATATATATATATAAATCTGCAACACTAACTTCAGGAAGCCAGACAGCCACCTGATAACATATCAATCAGGTGACTCTGCTAGCTAGATTGATTTCATCCTCACCAGACAGTGGGACGCAGAGTTGCTCTTAAATACAAAGACCCTCCCTGGTGAAGAATGTATCCCCCAGCATAGACTAGTCATTAGTGACTTTAGACTTGAGGCCAGAAAGATGCCAAGAAGCAGACCAATCCAGAAAAGAAGGATTTGGAAGCTAAAGAACCCTTCACATGGTCAGAGATTTAGGGACATCCTCATCAAGAAATTTGATGAGAGGGAGGAGGAGCTACAGACCTCGGACATAGAAAGTAGTTGGAAATTCCTATGGGACAACTTACTGAGTGCCACAGACCAAGTCTGCGGATGGTGCAAAGTCCCTTTCAAACCTAGAGTAACATGGTTGTGGAATAATATGGTAGACAAAGCCATTAGAGCAAAGAAACAAGCCTGGAAAGCCTAGAAGGGTGGGTGTAGCAGGGAACTGTACCAGATAGCCAGAAGGGAGGCTGGGCGACAGGTATACATAGCCAAGGGCAAAGCAGAAAGGAAAAAGTTTGCCAATGTATACTGTATCTTCGTTAAGCTTCCTGAACAGGTAATACTTTCCTGTACTGAGGTCTAAGGTTACGTCCAAGAAATCGACTGTAGTCAGGTTAGTGGTAACCATTATGGACTGGCTGAACTTAAATATTTTTATTTAAAAAAAACAAAAACTTCCTAAACCTGTCCATGGTGTGGCCGTCATCCCTGTAGAGGGCCGACCTATGTGGGTGGGTATGTCTCTTGAAGGTATCCAAGTTGTATAACCCAACAAGGTCAGCGATTTCAGCCCCGTCAAAGCCCCCCATTGAGACATTGAACAATAGGTTGCCTTCTCTTTTCACCCAGAAGGAATCGTTGTGGGCCAGAGTTGACTTTCTGACATTCATGATGATTCTGATGCCAAGGCCACTAATGCTGGTGTATTGCTCAGCAAAAGTTTGGGTTTTCAGAAGGCAAAGGATACTGGCATATGTCTCTCTCAAACACACACATGCACGTGACTGACTTCTTTCAGTTTCTGTCTATCAGATCCACTTGTTAGGCTTTGGTTGACCTGGGGCTATAGTTGAAGACACTTGGTGAAGGTGCCATGCAGTGATACTGAACTTAGAACCATGTGGCCAGGAATCAAACTTCTTACCAGTCAACCACAATGCTCCTCTACACACATGAGTGACCGATTTGTCATAATAGCAGGGAGGTCCTAAAACCATTATGTGTTTTTCTTGTACATGCTGGGCTTTGCTCTTGCACCCAGTTTTCTCTGATCAAACATTCCCCACATGAGGATGATATATAAATAAAAGAGAGAGGTACTATATATAATATATATATATAAATATATATATATATATATAGTATCTCCCTCACACATTCACACTTCATAAATCTCTCATTCTTGTCTGTCAGTTTCTCCTTATTTTTACTCTTGCATATAACTATAACTTAGTGTGTATGTTTATATCTGTTTTAGTAAATAATGCAATGTCTTATTGGTTGTTTCTCTTTCCCATCTTTCAGACAATGTGATGGAAGGTCGGTTGGCAATCCCGCACAAACCTAGTACCAAGAAATTAATTTGGAAAAAACAGTTTGTGGTTGCGAGTAGCAGAAAAATTCTTTTCTATAACACACCGAATGATAAACAGAATTCTGATCCTGTCATGGTTTTAGATATTGAGTAAGTAATTTTTCCTTTATCCCAAACATTAAGTTAGCAATTTTATCATTATCAGTATCAAATACAGATGCAGCGATCTCACAGAAACATTAGCATGCTGAGCAAAATGCTTAGCAGTATTTCGTCTGTCTTTACCTTCTGAGTTCAATTTCTGCTGAGGTCGACTTTGCCTTTCATCGTTTCAGGGTTGATAAATTAAGTACCAGTTGCGTACTGAGGTCGATCTAATCAACTGGCCCCCTCCCCCAAAATTTTGGGCCTTGTGTCTTAAGTAGAAAAGAGTTTTATTATTATCCTCATCATTTAGCGTATGCTTTCCATGCCGCCTATATTTAGTATAAGTTTCCGAGTTATCTATTCTCAATCCTGGATACTGGGTAACTAAGCCAATACTAATCTCAGATACTGGTTAATTAGATCAATATTAATCTTAGTTATTATGTAATTTAACTATTCCCCCCCCACACACACACACATGACAGAAGTAAATATACCCCTTATATTCATTAGAATTTATTTAAATCTGAAATTGCACATTGAAATTATTTGTTAATTGTTATAATGTGAATATTTAATATTTAATAGACATGCCCTTTGCATTTTTCTTAGGCATGTTTCTGATCAGATGATGAATATTCTCTTGCAGAATTTCTTGCCAAGTTTCATGCAGTAATCTCAAAAGAACTGGCTTTGAAGATACTTTCTTGTTCTTTTTATGGAGTTTCCTGTTCATTATGTCCCAGAGGTGTTCAATAGAGTTCATATCTGGTGACTGGCTTGGCCATGGAAACTTTTTAATGTTGTTCTCATTCAACAAATCTTGGGGTCATTTTAGCTGTGTGACAAGGAGCCCCATCTTCCATAAAGAGTCTTCTTTAATCATTTCACCACTGGAGAAGAATAGAAGGAGTCCTTTCAGTTGTATGGACACATATTTATCTGAGTTTATGTTATCCTCACACTCCACCAGCTCTGATCAACCATTGCTCCAAATTGCTCCCCAGACCATTACAGAAGAGCTGCTGTGTTTCATTGTTGGCTGCAATCTTTTCACATCAAATTCTTGATCACAGAGTCTCCAGACCCTCAC
This sequence comes from Octopus bimaculoides, assembly GCF_001194135.2. Taxonomy (NCBI): domain Eukaryota; kingdom Metazoa; phylum Mollusca; class Cephalopoda; order Octopoda; family Octopodidae; genus Octopus; species Octopus bimaculoides. The sequence goes on from NC_068988.1 coordinate 55,332,180, forward strand.
TCACCCACTATCAGGAAATACAGCAAATCTGGAATCATCAGAGAATATGACAGTGTCCCAAAATGCTAGTGGCCTCTCCACCATCTCACTGGCCCAATCTTTTCTCTGCTTGACGTTGGCTGGTTGAAGAAATGGCTTTCTTCTTGCTGCTCTGCCATAGTAACCAAGTTTGTGGAGATAACTGACAACTGTTCTGGGACTGGCATCAACTTGTTCTGCTATAATCCTTGCAATGAGGATTATCCTCTACACTTCTCTTAACAAAGAGAAGTGTCCTATCAGAGAGCCCTGGCTGATCTGGGCGAGGTGATGTGGACTCCTTCTCCTATTTGATGAATAGCACAATCACTCTATTAACTGTAGAAAGCAGGATTCGAAGGTTTTCTGCAATTTTATGCTATGTCCACCTTCAGAATGACCCATAATATAGCCTCTTTGAAATTGAGAGAGTTCCAAGGCTTCTTCTGTATATGGCATGATTAAACACTCACATATAGAACCTGAAACAAAAATGTCAATCAATAAAAAATATAAACCATTACAAGTTAGAATGAACATAAAATGTTTTATGGGTCTCTATTTACTTCTGTCATGTCTGTGCACACACACATGCATGCACACGCACATATACGCACACACATAAACACATATATGTATAAACAGGAGAGAGAGACTTGTAACATTCATCAGGGTTATCAATATGGATGAATAATATCCAGAAAAATTAATCAACTGATCACATTGGAGTTATCCCCCTTACCTGTTTTTTTTTTTTTTTTTTTTCCCAGTTTTAACACATCTAGGAGGAGATTTTGTTTAATACTTGCGTAGAAAATCACATTTCATCAAAGATTTTCAACACAATGTACGGCATATGCTGCATTTCCATAGATTTAGATTATATCATTTAATTAGAAATTCTGTGTTGTTCAAGGCTGTGGTTACAGAAGCAAACAACTATGAAAAGTGAAATATTACTAAGCACAGATATTCTATCAATAATCAGCAACAGCTTAGTTTACTGTCCAACCCATTACACCAAATACAAAATACAGCAATTATGTTTAAAAAGAAAATGAATACAAAGAAAGGAAAAAAACAAAAAAAAAACGATAATATATTGAAACAGCTGGAATTATTACTTCAGTCTTAATTTTCTTCAGCATCTTTGAAAGGTCATAGCTATCTCAATTAGAATACTGCAGTTTATATCCTTGAACTTCTTTGTCTGACCTTTGTCTTAGTTGAGGATGTGAGCAATTTAAGAGGGAACTTCTGTTTCTAGCTGACAGTTCTCTTGAAATGTTTCCAGACATTCCTATCAGTTTCTGCTTTGCATATTTACTTCAGTGCAGTGTGCATGTGTCTGTGCACACTAGTATAAGTAATTATATATATATATATACATACATATATAGTAATTATATATAGATATACATATGTATATATATACACATATGAAAGCGAAATCGTGATGGCACCTGTACCAGTGGAGTGCTAAGAGCACCGTTCAAGCGTGATCGTTACCAGCGTCACCTTCCTGGCACTTGTGCCAGTGGCACGTGAAAAGTCATTCGAGCGAGATCGTTGCCAGTGCCGCTGGACTGTGCAGGTGGCACGTAAAATACACCATTTTGAGCGTGGCTGTTGCCAGTACCACCTGACTGTCCTTCGTGCCGGTGGCTCGTAAAAGCACCCACTACACTCTCGGAGTGGTTAGCGTTAAGAAGGGTATCCAGCTGTAGAAACTCTGCCAGATCAGATTGGAGCCTGGTGTAGCCATCTGGTTCACCAGTCCTCAGTCAAATCGTCCAACCCATGCTAGCATGGAAAGCGGACTTTAAATGATGATGGTGATACATAAAAATGATAATTATATATGTATATAATTATATTAAGGTTGCAAGGGAAAAAAAAACAAAAAAAACGAACCTATCTCCAACATGCTCTCAGATACTACCAAAAAGCTCCAAAAATATACATGGATTGTAGTTGGGCGAGTGAAAGGACATTAAAAGGACTTAACGTTAATTGTGAATTGGGTCCAATTTCTAGATTAAAGCCGTAAAAACAAGCTTTTTTTTTTTGCCCTTGCTCCATTAATATAATTATATACCCATATATATATATAATTATTATCTTAAAGTGTAAATTATCTATAAATTTTTATTGCATGCTAACTACCTGATAAAAGTCATTAACATGATTTTATCCTTGTATTCTAGTGTGTGTATATATACACCTTTTTACTTGTTTCAGTCGACTGTGGTCATGCTGATGCACTACCTTGAGATTTTAGTTGAAAAAAACGATCCCAGCGCTTTTTTTTTTAAGTGTGGTATTTATTCTATTGGTCTTTCTTGCTGAACCACTAAGTTACAGGAACATAAACTAACACCAGTTGTCAAGCAGTGGAAACACGTACGCGTGCGCACACACACACACACACACACACACACGCACACTTCAATATATTAGCCTACTGTGGCTTTTAATAACATTTATTTATAGAATTTAATGAAAATGTGTCAGTGGGATGATTAATGGTGCTAGGAGTATAGCAAGGAAGGCAGACATTAAACGATGAAGATGATGTGTGTGTGATATATCTACTTCCGTATTTTAAATTTATAGTCTGTTGTTTTTGTATAAAGAAATGTGAAAAGATGAAACATTTTTATGTTTCCTAATGGCTTTTTAGAGTCAATACATTAAAGTATCAGTCATATACTGGGGTTCATGAAATTGGTTTAACCATTCCTCTCAAAATTGCTAATCTTACAAGTAATAAGCTATCCAACATAGCCATCCACATAGTCTCAGATTCAGTCCCATTGGGTGGTGCTTTGAGCAAGTTTCTTCTTCTGTAGCCATGAGCCAACCAAAGCCTTGTGAGTGGATTTGATAAATGGAAACTGAAAGAAGCCTGTCGTGTGTGTCCATTACTGTCTCCTTGTCCTGATATCACGTGATGGTTGTAAACGAGCATCGCTGTCTTGCAGTAACTGTCTTTGGGCACTAGACCAACAAATTTGAAGGGAGGGGCAAGTAAATTACATTGACCCCCAGTACTTGTACTTTATTCTATCAACCCCAGAGAGATGAAAGGCAAAATTAATCCCAGCAGAATTTGACCTCAGAATGTAATGAGTTGAAAAGAATACCACAAAGCATTTTGTCCAGTGCATTAATGGTTCTACCAGTTTGCTCCCTTCATAATGTTTTAATAATAATAATTACAATGATTTCTTTATCTCTGGACTGAGTGATGTTATTGGTGTCTTTTTTTTTTTTTTTTGTTTCCTCTAGTAAATTATTCCATGTACGTCCAGTTACTCAAGGAGATGTGTATCGAGCTGATTCTAAAGATATTCCAAGAATATTTCAGGTAATTATTTATCATCACATTTTCTAAAAGCTCCATTATAACCTGTTATCAAACACTCTTGACCCTGTGCAACACCAAACCATGCTGAACTTCACTACGACACATCATACGATAGCGCACCACTTTATGCTGTAAACACAACATCATGCTATATCACAACACCCTCATGCCATGCGATGCCATGCCACATAACACCCAGCTATTTTGTAACAAAACCATATCACGCTACATCAAGCTATAAAGCTGGCACTCTGTTGGTTATGATGGTGAGTGTTCCAGTTGATCTGATCAGCTGAACAGCCTGCTCATGAAATTAATGAGCAAGTGGCTGAGCACTCCACAGACACATGTACCCTTCATGTAGTTCTCAGGGAGATCCAGTGTGACACAATGTTACAAGGCTGGGCATTTTGAACTACAGGTACAACTCACTTTTTCCACCTGAGTGGACTGGAGCAACTTGAAATAAAGCGTCTTGATCAAGGACACAATGTGTCATCAGGAATCAAACTCATGACCTTACAATCATGAGCCAAATACCCTTAACCATTTAGTCACATGCTTTCACACCTCATGCTATACCACAAACACCCCATGCTATACCACAAACATCCCATGCTATACTACAAACACGTCATGCTATACCAAAAACCCCTCATGCTATACCACAAACACCTCATGCTATACCACAAACACCTCATGCTATACAACAAACACCTCACTTGAAGTTTCTGCAAATTCTAACTCAGATGATTTGCTATAACAGTTTCATATATATATATAACATCACAAAAACTGAGCTACAGAGACTAAATTTCTTGAGGACATAATCCCTTGCTACAAAACACCATTCAGCTCATTAATTTCCCATTTATAAACACTAATTTAAGAACCTCTATATGACTGTTCAGTCTGCTAGAAATAGTGGCAAAATCTTCCTTAAATCACACTCTGCAGTCTTAAAGACAACACATTGGGCAATATAATCCTGGATATTCTTAAGTTAAGGATGGTCATGATTGGAATGCTTTTATTCAGAGATCTGCTTAATTTTGGGTTTACTTATCTTTTGAACCTGCAGCAATAGCACTCAGATTTGCTCTTTATTTTTGCTCCTGTAATGATTTTTTTCTTCTTCAAATGCTGTGATATTTTGTGCTATTTTGCTCCAAACTCAATAAACACACACATCACTTTGTCAAACACTTCAGTCTTCTTCAGAACTGCTCCCTTACAAATGTCTCCTTCTCCACAATCTTCTGACAGACATCAATCAGGCTGAACATCAGCTGTTTCACCTCATCCATTTGGGATGGCTTGCAGAGGGAATGGGTGTTACCTAACTTCATTCAACTAAAAATATTTATAAGAAAAAAAAAAGAAACAACCTTCCCCTAGCTGTTATATCATAACACATTGCATCATACTTAACATACAGTACATTATATCCTGTAGCTTGTATAACTATATCATTGTTGCACCTAATTTTACATGTTTGTTTTTATCTCATATTACATATTGACCTTCTACAGTTGGTAGCTTGTGGAATATAGCAGTAAGCCTGTAGCATATTATTTTACAACAATGGGAAGCCTGCAGTCTAACTCCCTCTTTTCTCTTGCAGACAGTCTCTGGTCTAACTCTCTCTTTCCGCTTGCAATCAGTCTCCAGTCTAGCTTCCTTCATAGACAGCCTATTGTCTGCCTTTATAGCAAGCAAGCAAGCTGTGGACCAACTCCTTCTTTAGCAGACGACTTGCACGATAAAACAAAAAAGAAAATTACTGTATTTATATTTTATTTTATTAATTTCTTAGAAGAAATTCTGTGGTGAAGTATTTAGCACAATGTCTCATGTTTTTTCTTTGAGATGACACAAATAGTCTCTCTTTCTTTTTTTAACTCTGTCATTTGCCCATCTCATGCTCTAGTTCTCTCTCAACACATACACACACACACACACACACACTCTCTCTCTCTCTCTCCCGTTTTTGTACTGCATATACATACAGATTCCATGCACACCACAAACACGT
>NC_068988.1:55337619-55339856 GCF_001194135.2 Octopus bimaculoides
CTGTCCTAAGTCATCAACTCCTGACTTGTATTTTTCCTGTTATTCTTGTGGAGGTTAGTTAATTGTATAGTATGTCCTGTTGAGTTCCACTGCTTCTTTTGGTTTCTATTGTGGTTGGTGTTATTACTAAAGAAATCTATCATCAATTGTTGAACAGCTAATGTTTACCAGTCACAATGGCATATGGGATATTTTGTTTCTGATTTCTCTTGACTCCATTATTTTTAATTCTCCTGTGCCTGTGAGCTGTTTTGGGACAGATCTATATTTACTATAAAATAACATTTGCTTATGAACTGCATCATCATCGTCTTCATGTAATGCCTGTTGTCCTTGCTGGCATGGGTTGGATGGTTTGATCAGAGCCAGAAAACTGGGGAGCTGCACCAGGCTCCAGTCTGTTTTTGGCATAGCATCTATGCCTGAATGTACTTCCTAACGCCAACCATGTTACAGTGTGCTAGGTGCTTTTACCTGGCATTGCCTGTGCACTTTTATGTGACACTGGCACAGGGCTCTTGCAGACCAATCCTTTACACCAGAGGCACCAGCCTTAACATATGTATCTCTGTTTCTATATATATGCTTACTTAAGCTCTTTTCTCTCTATGGTGCACAGGCCTTCAATGACTTTACTCCATTGCTTTCAACACTGGGCTGTCTTTCCTATTTCTCTCTAGTTGGCTCCCTGATTTTTCAGATCTGCCCCACTATCCCACCACATCCTACCAGATTTTAAAAATCTAGGGTGTGAATTGAAGAGAGAAATGTCTGCTATTTCTAGCAGGCTGAATGACCACATAGAGGCTCTGTCATTTTCAGTGGTAGACTTAACCTGTTGCCTTGTATAAAACCATCCCTGGCATCTTGGCATCTTGGGTGTCTTTAGTGAAGTCTAATCTGTTGTAAGCATTCAGGTGGGTCAAGTTTCTTCCCTCTTTTCACTCACAGCAGTTTGAGGGGTTAGGGGCACTGCTTTCTCACCTGAACAAAAGATGAAGAAAAAAAAAAGATTTATCAAGTTTTATATATATGTTGATACTTTGTATTACAGTGACTTGTATATATGTTTTCTTTTTTTTCTAAGACTCATTCTCTGTTCACTTCCTGTGCGTTATTCTATGCACTATTCATGCAATTTTGGCTACTTTTTCTGATGAGTTGTAGTGCACCTGAGCACTGTATACAATAAGTTCATCATCATCACTGTTATTGTTATTATTATTATCATCATTATTATATGTTTGGCTTGTGCAAGTTGACTCCAAGTCTCACCCAAAAATCTCAAGAGACAACAAGTTAGAAGTTGAAGTTGGTGTTATGATTAGGGTGCCATACATTTGGTTTTGCTCAGAGTATTGTTCTACAGAATGTCTGTCAAAACATAACTTCTTAGAAGTTTGTTTTAAAAGTAATTTGATTATAAGACGATAGTCTGACATTAAGATGACACTAAAAGATGTTGTTGTTGCTGTTATTATTATTTTATCCTTTCGGGGTCAATAAATTAAGTACCAGTTGAGTGCTGGGGTCGATGTGATTGACTGTCCTCTCCCCACAAAATCCAGGCCTTGTACCTATAGTAGAAAAGATTATTATTATTATTGTGAGATCTCAAGAAGAGATCAGAGTAGTAACTATAATAACAAGTAGAGTTAATCATCATATAAAGTGGTTGTTCCTTGTTACTACTAGTTTAACCCTAGGCAGATCTTCCACCAGCTGGTTATCAGTGCAATGCTGCACCCTTTATATACAATATATATTGCTAGCAGGGGAAGCACACCCCTACCATCCTCTAGCAGACAACAGGATTGTGAGACTGACTCAATTCTGGGCTGATTGGCTCATCTTCAGTTGCGAGTATCTGGTTGCGAATATCAGTGATAACCAGGGTCTGTTCCAGCCAGCAATATATTGTAAACAAAGCGACTATCAGCCACTGATTTGCAACAAACAAAATAGCTAGCTGTAAAATCTCAAGAAGAGATCAGAGTAGTAACTATACTAACAACTATAGGCGCAGGAGTGGTTGTGTGGTAAGTAGCTTGCTTACCAACCACATGGTTCTGGGTTCAGTCCTACTGCGTGGCACCTTGGGCAAGTGTCTTGTACTATAGCCTCGGGCCGACAAAAGCCTTGTGAGTGGATTTGGTAGATGGAAATTGAAAGAAGCCCGTCGTATATATGTATATATGTATATATATATCTATATATATATATATATATATGTATAT
>NC_068988.1:55340369-55341155 GCF_001194135.2 Octopus bimaculoides
CGCTTGACAACTGATGTTGGTGTGTTTACGTCCCCCTAACTTAGCGGTTCGGCCAAAGAGGCCGATAGAATAAGTACTAGGCTTCCAAAGAATAAGTCCTGGGGTCGATTTGCTCGACTAAAGGCGGTGATCCAGCATGGCCGCAGTCAAATGACTGAAACAATTAAAAGAGTAAGTATTATTATAGTAAATTGAACTGATTGCTTGGTTTAATATCATTTTCTGGCCTTTGGATGTCTTTATCTAGATCCAAATTGTTGCAAGCATTTGAACTAGTTTTCCCATTTGAATATAGTGCAATGTCTTAAAGTGTTGTTTTCTACTGCAGAAGCTCCATGAGCCATGTTTTTTTCTTTTTTCTTTTATCCATTTCCTAACCATCTTAGAGAGGTTCTACAAAAGTCTGGATGTTGCCTTTCCTCCACTGACTAAGTAAAGAAGAAAAAATTGTTTTAACACTGTGTAATAATGTGATATGGAATATTTACCTCATGCCAGCATATGTGATGTTTGTTTAACAGCTAATGATACTGGCCAAAGGAATTGGAATATAATGCATCATATCAGTGATTTTAATGTTCTGCATGAGTGAATTTGAGTGTCCCTGGTAACTCCAACCCCACCCCTCCACCTACATCCTCACTACTGCTCAATGTGAGTTGTCATGTGATGTATGAGATAACTCAGAGATTCCTGAGAAAGCTTTTGAGAAAAGCATTTAGGTTGTTTTTCATGCGAGTGCATGCTCACACTCATGCACACACACACACACGCTCTCTCTCTCTC
>NC_068988.1:55341298-55346118 GCF_001194135.2 Octopus bimaculoides
ATGCTAAATCTTCATATGGCAGAACTGAAATATATTGAGTAAACTAATAAAAAAAAACTAATAAAAATGCTTTGGTAAGACCAAAATGATTCCAGTTTCCTATTGACCAATTGATTTTTTCCAATAAATGTTTATTGACCAGTTAATTGTGTTTCGTGACTAGTTGTTATTTTGTTAATGTTTACTAATCAGTTAATTTTTTTTTTTATTCCAGATTCTCTATGCAACAGAAGGAGAAAACATAAAACCAGGCGAGACTGCACAAGAAAGTCAGGTCAGTGGCTGTTCGTTTGTTTGTTTGTTTTTTTTTTTTGTTTAACCCCAGGACAGAGCTGATCAAGTAGACTTGTGATCAACGATGTTTCAGGAACGACCTTCCTGTTTTTTTCAGGAATATCTAGGGCTGTGCTCTTATTTTTTTTTTGATTATTAAGATACAGTTAAATGGAGATTTGACTGCTATTTCTTGCAGCTCACACGACCACATAGAGACTTTTTTGTTGGTTTGAGTTATATTAGATTTTGGTGACTAAGAAATGTTTTGTGAAGAAATACTGTCCCCAGGCTGAGTTTGGTCTGTGTGAGAAGTGCACCAGATGTTTTGCATGTATGCATCAGAAATGACATGTTTTCTCATGTTGAAACTACATAACGTGTCTAGATAACTACAAATTTACTGTATCTTATAACCATCCTACTCTTAAATAGTTGCTGTCAGACACTCATCTTAATGTAACATCATGATACCAGCATTCATGATGTCTGCATTGTGACTTTCGACTATCCTTATATCTTATAGTCTGTGTAACAGCTGTTTCCATTTGCATGGCCCATCCTGTACTCCACATTTGATGGCATATTGGCTGCGCTGTCATTTCAACATTGCATATTCAGGGAAAATGTTTTCAGTGCATTAAAGCTTGCAATATTTGACTCTTTAGCATTCAGATTATTCTGTCAAATGCAATGCTTATTCATTTGCATTGTTCTCAATAAATCATGCATTATCTCATAGCTCTGAGGTTTTGACAATGTGATTGCTTATTCTTAGAACAGCATTGTACGACAGGTGTGAGAATCCAGATTTAGCTGGTTTGAACATAAAATAAGTAGAATATTTTGGCAAGATATGGCCAGTTTAAACGTTAAAGGGTTAAAATAGCAGTATATTACAAAACATTACAAAAGTCCCCTAACTATATCAGAAAGAATTACAGCTTATAAAAAGTTAGCAGTACAGCTGGACATATAGAGTCAGGCTAATTAGAAGAGACAGTCTGGCTTAAAATAAGCCTCTAGTAGTGAGTGTCAGGGACAAAATTAGAGAAGATTTAACTTTGCATATAAGACCTGATGTGTTTCTTTTTTGTCTTATTTAAAATTTTTTTTTTTTTTTTTTTTGAAAAAGCAGTTTCTTATATGCTATCAAATATGATAGCAGTCTTTGTACTTAATGTTGTACGACTGCTATGCAATTGCCAGCCCTTTCATCTATGACCCATATAATGTTAGAGTTGTAATTGTACATAGCATACAATAACTTATGTTTTGCAATATTCTCTAGTTTCACATAACATGCATTAAGCAGCTGATCTGTCTCATGGCCTGTGTTGTACAACTTATGCATCTTACATGTTAAATACTCTAAAACAGTGGTCCGCAACTGGGGTCCATATGGCCCTTCGGACCATATAAGAGTTTGTTAAAATTTATCTCCAATAAATTACTTATGCATCTACAATACACAAAATATTTTAAGAATTATTTTTGTACAATTCCTAATAATATTTAATTAATATTAGGATTTTTTTAAATCATTGAATGGCTAGGAGGGTCCACTCGACCAAAATAAAAAGCAAAGGGGATCTTAGATAAAAAAAATGGTTGAGAAACACTGCTTTTAAACCATGTGGTTGCAAAACGAGCTTCTTAACAATATGACCATGATTCTTTATGTTGGCCCAAATTTATAGGGAAAGCATATTGCTGATTGAATCTACCTGTGTACATAACTGATGCTTATTAAAACAAAATCTGGAGGTACAAAGAGCAATGTGTACATTAGCAGAGTTTGAACTCAGATCATTAGCAGAAATAAATACTGGAAGATAATTATTTCATCACTGTATGATTTCTACTAATCCACTCATTATTTATAATTGTTCTTTATATAATTCTGTTGTGTCTGGGGAGAGTCATTTTCTTATTGTGCCTTAAAATTTAACACACTCACCGGTAAAATTTCCACTTATTTCTTATTTTTATTTTCCTAAAATTTTCGCTGCATCTTGCAACCTTTTCAATAGTCTTGACTCTTTATATAATTAATTTTTATTAATTTTTTTTCCATTTGCAGGATCGAACGGGTTTCTCATACAAAGGACATGACCTAATTCCAATTCATTACCGTATCCCTGCGACCTGTGATTCTTGTAACAAGCCTGTCTGGCACGTGATACACCCTCCCGCAGCTTTAGAATGCAAGCGTAAGTACACTTTGTCAAGCTACCACTGTCTCTTCATAATCTACCATTTAAGCCATATAAGTTTGCTTTCTCAGCATGTTTTCAGCAATTGTTTGCTAATCCATTAATGAAGTAGTCGGATTAGGTTCAGCTGGAGAACTTCCCCAGACAACCTCCATCAACATTGGTTTGAAATCTTCGGTACAAAGCCAGCAATATCAGAGGATGCCAGTACTGAACTACTATTTATTTTATTAACCCTGAAAGGATGAAAGGCAAAGTCAACCCCAGTGAAATTTGAACTCAGAACATAAAGACTGACAAAATTCCGCTGAACATTTTGCCTGGCGTGCTAACGATTCTACTAGCTCACCACCCTACCACCTTTAATAACGGTTTCAAATTTTTGGTACAAAGCCAGCGATATCAGGGGACCTCACTCCTGAACTGCTATTTATTTTATTGACCTCGAAAGGATGAAAGGCAAGGAGGAATTTGAACTCAGAATGTAAAGACAGACAAAGTGCCACTAAACATATTTACCTGGCATGCTCGTCACCCTACTGTCTCATTTGATATCGGTTTCAAATTTTGGCACAAGGCCAGCAAGTTTGGGGCGGAAGCTAGTTGATTATATTGACCCCTAACTGGAATGTATGTTATTGACTTGGAAAGGATGAAAGGCAAAGTCGACCTGACTAGCATTTGAACCCACAATGGTAAGGACTGGCGAAATGGCACCAAGCATTTTGCCTGGCATACTAATGATCCTGCTAATTCAATACCTTGCAACCTTTATTAGTATTGAGTAATAATAGATATGGACTAATTGTCAGTTGAGAAGATTAACATCAATCACTCCCCAAAATCTTCAGAGTCTGGCAATGATTTCTTTTATCTTCTACTTGTTTCAATTATTGCACTGAGCCCATGTTGGGGTACTGCCTTGAACGGTTTAGTCGAACAGATTGACACCAGTTTTTATTTTAAGGCTGGTGCTCATTCTATCGATCTCTTTTGTTGAACTTCTTATTTACATTGATGTAAACAAAGCAACACTAGTTGTCAGGCAGTGGGGGAGGGAAAAAAAAAAAAAAAAAAAGACATACACACACAGTTTTCATCTATCAAATTCGCTCCCAATTCATTTGTCAGCCTGGGGCTATAGTAAAAGACACCCAAGGTACTCTGCAGTGGCGCTGAACCCAAAACCACATGGTGGCAAAAACAAGCTTCTTAACCACATAGCTATGCTAGAAATAGAAACAAGCAAAAAAAAAAAAAAGAACAAAAATACCAAACAAATTCTATGTTTAGACAATAAGGTCTAACTATTTTTAAAGGGAAGTCTGTCAGAGTATCAACTGATGTTGTTACCCAGAATATGTATTTGTGGTAAGGATAAGTATGTTTTTTTTTTCTCTCTCTCTCTCTCTCTCTCTCTCCCCCCTCTGTTTTTTGTGCTGTTTCCTTCCTCCGTCTCTCTTTCCTTCTTTCCTAAAGAATTACAATAAAGATGGTAATGATGTGTGCATTTACATATTTAACTTTAAGATGGGCTAAAAATGTTAATGAGGTAGTAAAAATGGACTTTAGAGGTTAATGACTGATAGTATGAAAATAGGTGTAATGGAGAGATTGTATCATGTCTCCCTCCTCCCCAAAATGTGGAAACTTTCTTTCTTCCTTCTAAAGAATTAGAATAAAGATGCCAATGATGGATATTTACATATCTAGCTTTAGGATAGGTTAAAAATGTTAATGAGGTAGTAAAAATTGATTTTAGAGGTTAAGAACCACTGATAGTATGAAAACAGGTGTAATGAAGAGATTATATCATGTCTCTACTCCCATACCCAACAAAATATGGAAAGAAATTATTAAAGCGCTGTTAAGTAAATGTGATTAAATGTTATCTTTTCCAGGATGTCATGTAAAAGTACATCGAGAACATTACGAAAAGGAAGAAGAATTTATAGGATATTGTAAAGGTAATGTATATTTATTAAACATATTCTGTGGTCTCTTCTGGCAGTTCAGGTTTCTGTCTTGATCTCTTGCCATATTTTGCAAGTACACTGTCACATATACAAGTATGCAAATATATATTCATATCTGTCTGTCTGTCTGTCTGTCTGTCTGTCTATCTATCTATCTATCTATCTATCTATCTATCTATCTATCTATCTACTTATACCATCATCATCATCATCATCATCGTTTAACGTCCGCTTTCCATGCTAGCATGGGTTGGAAGTTTTGACTGGGGACTGGTGAACCAGATGGCTGCACCAGGCTCCAATCTGATCTGGCAGAGTTTCTACAGCTGGATGTCCTTCCTAACGCCAACCACTC
>NC_068988.1:55346128-55352699 GCF_001194135.2 Octopus bimaculoides
CTGTCTGTCTGTCTGTCTATCTATCTATCTATCTATCTATCTATCTATCTATCTATCTATCTACTTATACCATCATCATCATCATCATCATCGTTTAACGTCCGCTTTCCATGCTAGCATGGGTTGGAAGTTTTGACTGGGGACTGGTGAACCAGATGGCTGCACCAGGCTCCAATCTGATCTGGCAGAGTTTCTACAGCTGGATGTCCTTCCTAACGCCAACCACTCTGAGAGTGTAGAGTTATATGTATGCACAAACATATAGTTGTACATGTATGCACAAGAATACACACACTTGTCAGAACAAGCAGAAATATTCACAATTAGTGTTTGTGAAGGCACTTGACTCAGTGGTTAGAGCATCGGGCTCACAAATATGAGGTAGTGAGTTCAATTCCTGGATCAGGCTGTGAGTTGTATACTTCAGCAAGACACTTATTTCATGTTGTTCCAGTTCACTCAGCTGTAGAAATGAGTTGTGACATCATTGGTGCCAAGCTATATTGGCTTTTGCCTTTCCCTTAGGTAACATCAGTGGCTTGGAGAGGGGAAGCTGGTATGTATGGTCAACTGCTGGTCTTCTATAACCAGCCCTACCTGGACTTGTGCCTCAGAGGGTAACTTTCTAGGTGCAATCGCATGGTCATTCATGACCGAAAGGAGTCTTTATCCTCTTTTAGTGCTTGTGGTTGGATTGGATTGCCCATGTTCAGTCCACTGCTGGACAAATGCTTCAGCATATTCTCTCCACTAACCATGGTCTGATGTACAGGCTGTGAATTTGAGCTTGAAGTCGTACTGGGTTGATGAGCCTACTCTGCCACATGGCTTGGCATAGGGCTGCAGTTATTTTTATACTCTCACCCAAGAGTAGCTAAGTTGATTCCACGTGAAGTCCAATAGCATACTCTTGTTTCTTTGTTAGTGACCAGTTTATATTTTAGTTGTAAAAAAATACGGATTAGTAAATCATCACATACAATCTGTACCACATTACTCAGCACGTGTACACACTTCTCTTCTCAATATACACATACATGTACTTACCACTATACCACATTGCTCAACACGTACTTGTACACTCAGCTTTACTCAGCACATAGATCCATGTCCATGCTACTCAACACAGTTATACATGCACACATCACAGTACTCAGCACACATATATGTACACATTTATACTATTGAATAGACTCATGCACATCCCACACTACTCAATGCTCACATATTTGTACACATCAGGCAACTCAGCACTGTCAGATATATACACTGTACACTACTTAGCACTCTTATGTGTATATCACATTACTTCACACACACATACACTACATTACTCAATGTATGCATACATGCATACACTCTTGGCACTCCGTTGGTTACAATGATGAAGGTTCCAGCTGATATGATCAACGGAACAGCCTGTTTGTGACATTAATGTGCAAGTGGCTGAGCACTCCACAGACATGCATACCCTTAACACAGTTCTCAGGGAGATTCAGAGTGACACAGAATATGACCAGGCTAGCCCTTTGAATTACAGGTATGACTCATTTTTGCCAGATGAGTGAACTGGAGCTATGTGAAATAAAGCATCTTGCTCAAGGACTCAATGTCCATCAGGAATCGAACTCATGTTCTTACAATCATGAGCTGCATACCCTAACCATTAAGCCATGCACCTTCACAGCATACACCACACTACATGTACTCATTATACTAATCAACACACATACACACCACAGTATTCAACACATATTCAACACCTTGCCACTGTTCGTATGTTTGCATGTCACATTAGTGGAAACTGGTGCATGTCATTACTCCACTCATGTTCACCACAGCATACTAAACATGTACACAACACCATACTGAACACATGTATGACACTGCTCAAAACATGCATAAAAGTACTCTACGCAAACATCTGTACTTCACACATAGGCTCAACACCACTTGAAACATTCACAACACCATATCAGACATGTGTACAACAACAGTCTAAGCATACACACATCAACACATCACACCACTAAATTCCCAAGTTACTGTATTTGGTGGTATAAAAAATGCATGGGCATGTTAGACACATCCCTTTTACAGTAGTACATACACAAGAAAAGGTTCTTTCATTGCATTAAAACTTATGGGTGGCCCAACTTTGCACAGAGGAAAGACCCAGAATGATTTTTTTTTTTTATGAGACCTTTTTCTGGGAAGGAAAAGGTATGTTGTATATGCACCCATGCACTCATTTATAGCAATATATATGTCTTGTAGCATCTCATTAACTTTCTCAATATATTATTTTTCAGTTAACTATGACATTCAAGCTAAGGAATTATTGCTGTTGGCTGAATCCTCAGAGAAACAAAAGTCCTGGGTGCAACATTTGGGGAGGAAAATTCCTAAGAAAGGAATAACTCCGGCAGGATCAAGGTATGGAAATAAAACAGTAGATTTATTAAGTATTTGATTGTTTTTTGTTTTTTATTTCGTTGTGATTTTTTTTATATATCTAATCAACTCTGATTAATTGAGGTTATCAACCATGGTATTTATCAGATGTTATTTGTTGGAGTGGACCAGTCACTATTTAAAAATAAATGCTGAATTACAGGGAATACAGATTGTATGATGTTTGTGTACGAAATTGGGTGCTGCTTAGGCATTGAATGTGGAAGATGATTTAAAGCTGGTTGGGAAGAAATGAGGTATGAATATTCTGATGAGTATGTAATATTAGTTTGCATGAACACTAGAACATGATTGAGCCGAAAGCTAAACTGAGTGTGCAGTGTGCCAGAAAGAAGAAGCTGTACTTGTACAATCATGTGATGTTGATGATGCATATGGTAGTAGACATTTGGATAAAGAATAGTCAAGATATCCAAATGGAAGGAACCTATGGTACAAGAAGTGGTGGAAGCTGATCTCAAAAAGTTTATCATCACAGAGAGATGACAAAGGACCCAGAGCAAGTGTTATGTTGCTGTGCATCAGAAGACCCATCCATCCACCCAACCCAGTAAGCATGGAAAAGTTGACATAAAATAATTGCATAAAACCTTCCAGTGTAGTTTTATGTCATGCCAGGAAAAGGTTGATCTGTTTTTATTTTAATGATTAATTCTACTCAATCGGTTATGTGTTTTGATCATACTCTGTGTTGTGTTGTGTAGTCAATGTGTATCTTATAAATATACTGTTACGTTATAATACTATATTTTAAAAATGCCTAAAACTAGCCAATAATAGTTATGTTTTTAATGTAACTATACTGCTGTTTTAACTATTTCCCTTCAAACTTTTCCAGTTTGCATATTTTGTATTATAACTATGTGCTATGCAAGAGATGGGTGGAGGTGCAATGGCCCAGGGGTTAGGGCAGCGGACTCGCAGTCATAGGATCGCGGTTTCAATTCCCAGACAGGGCGTTGTGAGTGTTTATTGAGCGAAAAACACCTAAAGCTCCACGAGGCTCCGACAGGGGTTGGTGGTAAACCCTGCTGTACTCTTTCACCACAACTTTCTCTCACTCTTACTTCCTGTTTCTGTTGTGCCTGTAATTCAAAGGGTCAGCCTTGTCACACTCTGTCACGCCGAATATCCCCGAGAACTACGTTAAAGGTACACGTGTCTGTGGAGTGCTCAGCCACTTGCACGTTAATTTCATGAGCAGGCTGTTCTGTTGATCGGATCAACTGGAACCCTCGACGTCGTAAGTGACGGGGTGCCAACATGCAAGAGATGGGAAGAGGTGTTGCTTGTGCTGACATTTTGAGTATGTAGTACTCTTTTTCAAGTTAGACATTCTCTTTCCCTGAACTCAAATGTGTTGGGGCTTAGTGAGTTTTTTTTTACAAATGTCAAATGACTTCTTGTTGGCTATGGCTGTTGCTGGTATATCGTAAGTCAGCCTATGTTAAATCAGAAGGTACTGAAAGTTAAATTGGAACACATGCAAATTTGTACTTATGTACATGTGTTGGTAGAGGATAGGTATATTTATTCCCTAGTCAACTTTTTTTCAGTTTATTTGAATATTTATGTAAATTAAATACGTTGTGAAGACTGTCTATGAGTGTGTACGTACAGGTAGGGAGTATGTCTAAGAAACAGTTGTTTTTGCCATTCCCTGTGATTTATTATTTAATTATTTCTCAATAACTTATTTAATCTCACCTTTGTACTGTATAAACTGCTAAACACCTAAAACATTGCATGCTCTGATTAATTTTGCAAGAAAACTCAAGAGGGTTACCTTAAAATCTCATCACGAGCTGAACTAATGTACTCTTCTAGCAGCAGCATGAGCGCTCTTGGACTTTGGCTACCCACATTGTGGATTTTTGCTTTTGACTACCCATTTTCGTTCACCACATGATGGTTGGATCTATTTGGTTTTGCTTGGACTGCCCACGTTTTATAACTGATGAACAGACACTAGGCCAATCCATCATGCCAAAGATGCGGGTAGTCTAAGCAAAACCAAATGGACCCAACCATCATGTAGTGAACCAAAATGGGTAGTCAAAAGCAAAAAGCCACAATGTGGGCAGCCAGAATCCAAGAGCACTCATGCTGCTGCTTCACTCTTGTGGAAAAACATGATAATAAGCATGCTCACTTAAGCAGTGCTCCAATATTTTGATATACACTTACAACCTTTTAAAAATCCCTTCCTGAACTAACTGTAATTATATAGCTGTGTCATTATTTACATTTATGTAATGCAGTGTGCTGGCTGAATCGTTAGTATGCTGGACAAAATGATTAGTAGCGTTTCTTCTGGCTGTTTATGCTCTGAATTCATATGCCAACTTTACCTTTGAAATAAGTAGCCATTGAGTACTAAGTGTCAATGTAATCGACTCCCCCCCACCTCATTCCCCTCAAAATTGCTGGCGTTGTGTCAAAAGTAGAATTGCTTACATTTATGAGGGTGGTGAGGGGTTGAATCAGTGCAGCTCTCGGCTAAAATGTTTTGCAGTATCCTGTTAGGCCCTTTTTAAATTCCAGATCCATATTAAATTAGTGTTGATAAATTAAGTACCAGTAAATTGACTCTATTGCTTTTACTATAAATTTCAGGACTAATTGATCATCTCCTCAGGTAGCCCCACCATATAAGAAATAAATCGTTACTTTAGATTCAGAATGTTGTTTCAAAGCCTCTTTCCGACTGACAGCTCTTGTGGTTATGTAAGCTCTTACATTTCATCTGTTGCTAAAGATGTGAGCTTGGGGTTGGGGGAAAAATATACATGAAATGAATTGCTGTTGCTGCTGGTGCTGATGATGACGATGATGGTGACGATGGTAGAGAGGAAGCTGATGATTAAGGTGGGGTTTTATCCAATCCATTCCTTATTTTAAGATTACGTTGATGTTTTATTGTCTTACCTTAAAGTAAAAGGAATCTGTTAACACATACACACGTGTACATCCACTCATACACACACAAAATAGTTTTAAGAATCAATCAACACACACACCCACGTACACGCACACACACACACACACACACACACACGCATACATTTGCATTCTTCTGTAGTAACAGAAATGGGATGATTTTGTAAATGTGAATTTTAATATATTAGCATATCATTAACATTAATATATTAACACATTAACATATCATTGGAGCAGTTTTTGCATTTATTATTTTTTACACTAACCATGGACTCTGCCACATTATAAAGTAAGCATGAACCAGTGAGAGGGCAACCACAGTTGCTCTATCTGCTAGAAATAGCAACCAAAGGTCTCTTAAGTCAAACCTAACCATCTTAAATAAAAGGAGACGTTGAGAAGTGTAGACCTTGATGTATGAAATGATGCACTTTTGATCATTGGTCTACTCAATTAAGGCTGGCCTTGGGCTAAACAACAACAATATCATAAAAATAATGTTAGCTTAATGTATGTTGTAATTTACCATGTTAGAGAGAGTAGTTAGCAAGATTTGAAATCCTGACTTTGTAATCTATATTTCAGCCCCCTTAACTCTTTAACATACAAACTGGCCCCCTAAATGGGCATTGTAAAAGTTTGTGCTGTTAGCTAATATCATCCATACCTAGTGCTATTGACACATTTCTTTTAGTAGCAAGCAATCACCTAACCAAATCAATGTGGTGGGCATGGATTTCTTAGTTTCTTGATGTTTTAGTATTAACACATCAGCAGTAAATATGTAGAAGAAGAATTTCATGTTTAAAACATTTATGTGGGAAATTTGACTGTGGATTGTTGCTGCCCCCATCTACAGTTGTTTCTGGAGTAAGTGAGGGAGAAAGATAGAGTTTACTGAGAGATAGAAGAGTGGAGGGGAAGATCCCCTTTAATGAGAGAGAACTGCTTCAGAGTTTATAATTTTATTATTATTATTATTATTATTATTATTATTATTATTATTACTGGTGAACTGTCAGAATCGTTAGCATGCCAGGTGAAATACTTAGCAGTATTTTTCCCATTGCTACATTCTGAGTTCTACTTCTACCAAGGTCAACTTTGCCTTTCAGGGTCTATAAAATAAATACCAGTTTTGTACTGAGGTCAATGT
>NC_068988.1:55352710-55359562 GCF_001194135.2 Octopus bimaculoides
GTAGAAAGGATTATTATTATTATTATTATTGTTATGAGAAAGGTGGTGAGCTGGCAGAATCGTTACCACACTGGATGAAATGCTTAGTCGTATTCTGAGTTCAAATTCGACCGAGATCGACTCTGCCTTTTATCCTTTCGGGGTTGATAAATTAAGTACCAGTTGTGTACTGGGGTCAGTGCAATCAACTATCTCCCTCCCTCAAAATTGCTGCCCTTGTGGCAAAATTTGAAACCATCATTATTATTATGAGCAGGTGGAAAATGGCAGAATCGTAAGCATGCAAGCAAAATGCTTTGCAACATTTTGTCCGTCTTTATGTTCTGAGTTCAAATTCTACTGAGGTCAACTTTGCCTTTCATCTTTTCGGGGTCAACAAAACAAATACCAGTGGAAACACTGGGGTCGATGTAATCAACTAATCCCCACCTCCCCCAAATTTCCGGCCTTGTGCCTATAGTAGAAAGGATTATTATTATTATTATTATGAGACATATTTAGTTCTGTTTATACTGGGATTATAAACCCCTGATGTTTTCAGTAAATTAGCTGACCAGTAAAGCAGTTGTTACCTGCAGGATTTATGGTTTCTTTCATCAGGCTGTGTGGCTCGACTTGCTAAGTGTTGTGCTGGGGCTCAGCTAGTAATTATTCTGTAATGTATAGTGACAAGTATGAGTTGTAACAACCTTATATACAAATGATAAAGTTACTGGTAATATTATTTCAGCATGAAGGTGGCAAGCTGGTAGAATCATTAGCACACTGGTTGAAATGCTTAGTGGCATTTCATCTGTATGCATATTCTGAGTTCAAATTCTGCCAAGGTCAACTTTGCCTTCCATCCTCTTGGGGTTGATAAAATTAAGTACCAGTTGAGCATTGGGGTCAATGTAATCAACCAATCCCCTCCCCTGAAATTGCAGGCATTGTGATAAAATTTGAAATCAATATTATTCAGCATGATTACCAACTTACACCTTCAGTAGTCTCTCCAGTCTCTTTAGTATAGCAAGTGATGGTAGGACTAAATATCAACCTGAGATGGTGGTCAGTTAGTCCTAAAATTGAAAGTTGCATTGTTAGTCTTATTCGAAAAACTTTGGTTTCCTGAATACAAGAAGACTGCTTTGTGACTTACAAGGTATGTTTTAAGCATTGAACTTTTTTTTACATATCAATTTTTACTATTATTGTGGCCGGGTTCTAGCTGAGGCCACAACAACAAAGTCCACCCGCCACATTTCTTGGTCCAACATCACTGCCTCAAGGTCCTGGATACATTCCAGGCCAGAGTCTGCAATCAAGTTGTTGATGCAAGTGTGATGATGTTTTCCCCTTCTTACATCACCGGGAAGTGGGTTCTACATGATTAATTTGGATGCTTCTAATTCAGGGTAGTGTACGCAATGGCTGGATAGTTGCAGCCATCTTTGCCTAATCTTCTTGCTAACTTTTGGCAGGTCGCCATCATTTGTTGTATGTTGCTGTCATTTCACATTCAGAGCCATTTGTAGCATCCATTTAGCCTGTTTGATATTTTCTTTGTCAGTGTCCATGTTTCACTGCTATATAATAGCACAGATTCACATATAAAACCATTTAATAAACATGTTGCTTGGTATTTCAAAATAATCCACCAATTTACCTATCATTTATGAATACTTAATCTTTAATCACAAGGCATTTAACAGGTGCTTTGTGTGTGTGTTAGTTTTCTCTATTGTTTGTGTCGTTCTGTATAGCATTATTGATCAGTATTAATAAACCATCTCTTAAGTGCTTCTCCAGGATTCATTGTAACCCTTTCCATTTAGTATGTTTTACTTAAGACATTGTTGAATGTATAGGTTTTTTGTGGTGGTGGGGAGGAGGATGGCTGTTATGGCTTGCATGATGTGTCGGTACCTTGTTGTGCCTTGGTCCTGCATAAAACTATGTAGTTGACGACTCTCTATCAAAAAAAGATCAGATCATTTCTGCAGTTTATTTATTAATATTTTATTTCTCACTTTACTTAGGATTGTTTACTTCTAATGTCTGACGATTCTTTTCTTTTTCAATCTAACTTGATGTTGTAGGAAATAACGGAGTAAGGTGCACCATTTTTACAAATGCACCATTAATAGCAGCAAGACACTCATACAAGTTTCACCAATGTAAGTTGCGTTGTGATGACGTTGGAAGCTGTTTAATACTGAATTTGTAAATTATAATTCTTTACCTTAGTGTCACAGTGTTGGTGTTAAAAGTTATTTCTTTTTTTGGTGAAATGAAAGAAAAAAAAAATTCTGTTCATTCCTGTTACACAATGTATGTGTGTGTGTGTTTTTCTTTCTTTCTTTCTTTCTTTTATATCTGTCTTGATAATGTTTCTGTGCTTTGTTCTGTGATTTTTCACAATTCTATCACTAGTTCTGAATTCATTTTACGCTTTGTTACAGTTTGTGGCACCACCTTAATGTTTTTTTTTTCTGTTTTATTTTGTTGTCTTTTGTTATTTTATACATTTCCATTTTGATTTCAATCCCACCAGTGCATTCTGTATGAATATGTTACCACCAGTGACTGTTGTCTACAATTTGATGTTTATTTTCTCTTCTACAATCTTAGTTTTTTTTTTTTTTTGTTTAAAAAAAAAACACTTCAAATTGGTGAGATTTGAAAATAATAAATAAAGACCAACATTGTTTAGTTTTATTGTTGTTATTGTTCTTGACACTGTTTCTCATTGGTTAATTTCTATCAGCATGGAACGACTGATAATTTTTGAATATTATTTTGTTTCTTTTATTTTTGTACATCAGTGTACTGCAGCTTTTTGTTTTTCGTATAAAAATAAACATGATTAAGTTGTCATATATAAATTTTTATCCAAGCTTTATTGATATCAGGTTCTTCTATTTAACTGTTCATATCATTGCTAAATCTACAGTAATGACATGTATGTCAAGATGACTATTAACTAGCTTAAATGTGTAACCATACTCCTTGGGCATAAACTATTTATTTAAGGGAAGTTAATAATAATGGGATGATGACAATAATAACAACAATAATGATAATAGTTGTAATAATAATAATAATAATAATAATAATAATAGTAATAAATCATGGTAATGATTATAACAATAATTGTAATAATTGTAATAATGGCAATGATAGTTTCTTATATAAGCATGATATGTAATGATAATATAATATTGATATTTTGCATAAGAATGATTAATAATTATTGTAATGAAGCCTTCCAATATATATGTGTGTGTGTGTATATATATATATATATATATATATATAATGTTATATTTGAAATTTGTTTTCTCTGTAGTTTAGGTTGTTCATTTGTGTTGATTGAATGTAAAATAAAAAATTGTTTTCAGTTAATTCCTGCTTTTTGAGTTCGAACCATTTCTGTAAAGTATAATGTAATTTTTATCAACATCCTGTCCAACCTTGCCATATCTATTAGGACTCAGCATAGAAGGCAGACGTTAAATGATGATGATGATACTAATTTGGTGCAGTTAGATGCTTTATGAATGAAACATTTCTAAGTAACTGTAGCTCTGTCTTCTCCTTAACCCTTTAGCAGTCAGTTTACTCCACCAAGTGTAATGGTTATTTATTCCCATTGTTTTGAATTAATCATGCATTGTCTTGTAGCTTCAAGATTTCAATAATGCTATTGTTTGTTTTTACAAAGGCATTGTAGAGTAGGTGTAAGAGGCTTGATATAGCCGATTTAAATGCTAAAAGGTTAGTATCACTATCTAGGACATTGGCAGTAGTGACAACAGCTCAGGAATCATTCAGTTTGTCGTGTTTCCAATGTAGGCATTGCTGTTGAATGTGAAAGAAACTTTGGTCATATTTATTAAGAAACTACATTCAACAATCTATTGGATGGAATTGAACCGCAGCTTTTGACTGTTGCCAAGTATGGAGGCTGTTTAATGTTTATTTTACAGAATATTAAGGTGACAGGGTTAAAAAATGGTAATTGTGGTTCTTTATAGTGCATTGTTTTGTTTTAGATAATGACTACACACACATACACATACACACACGTGCGTGTGTATATACGACATGAAACTTGAGTATGACTAGTTTGCACTGTTATATGAAACCTTGATTTAAACATAATAAGAAAGGTCTTCCTCTTAAAACTACTGACCTCTTCATATGTTGCAGAAAATAATTTTCAGGATATATCCTGTCATCTTGTTATTGTCTGTCTGTGTGTCTGCTGAACAAGATGATGACTTCTCATTCTGACATCTGTACTTTGATATATAATTTGTATATAAATGGCAAAGCTTTTAGATCTTGGTCGTACTTAGAGTTATGAGGAAAGCTGATACTTACAGAGACTCGAAATGACATTTTTGTCATTCTGTGGTGGTTAATTTTGTAGTATTTAAACTGGTTCAATCCAACCACCACAAAGACAAGGTCATTGTATACTCAGTCTTGTTGACATGTCTTTGGTTGCAGAGATTCCTCCTCCACCACCACCACTTATATGAAATAATATTCGTATTTAAATGATCTTTATCAGTTTTGGTGTGGTTGTGTGGTTGAGAAGCTTGCTTCCCAACCATGTGGTGTAGGGTTCAGTTCCACTGTGCAGCTTCTTGGGCACAAGTGTCTTTTACTATAGCATCGATCAAATCTTTGTTAGTAGATTTAATTGCTTGAAACTGAAAGAAGCCTGGAGGTGTGTGTGTATGTGTGTGTTTGTCCTCCCTACCCTTCACTACTTAGTAATTGGTTTATTTATGTCCCTGTAACTTAGTAGTTCAGCAAAAGAGTTAATAAAATAGGTATCAGGCTTAAAAATAAGTACTGGAGTTGACTTGTTTGACTAAACTCTTCAAGGTTATGTCCCAGCATGGCCACAGTCCAAAGATAAAAGATAAAAATACATATGTATTTATTTATATGTGTGTGTGTGTGTGTGTATTTTTGTATGTGCCCTTGTCTAGACTTCATGCAATAGTTGTAATAGTTGTAGATGAGCATCACCATCATACAAGCAAGGTTGTTTGTTTCCCATCTTCTGTAGAAAACATTTCTGGATATGGGGAAAATATCACCTTGCTTGGAAACAGGTGGAGGTGGCCAACATGAAGAGCATCCAGCTGTTGAAATCTTGTCTTTGCAAATTCTTTTTGACTCGTACAATCACAGAAAAGTGGATGTTAAATGACGATAAAGTTGATGACATCCGTAGATTTTACACCATTAGTATTATAAATAAATTAGTCGTTTACTGATTTCAAATGCTAGAATGCTAAACCTTAGTCAAAACATGCTGATACTTCAGTGTTCCCAGTGGTCAGTGTGGACCAAATTTTTTTCCCTTGTGACAAAAATTTGAGTGCATTGACCGTGTAATGAATATATAGTTATTAATTACAAATTAATTTTGACAATTAACTTTTTGTGCATGTATTAGTTTAATGAGTGCACATTCATTATTTTGTGTATGATGGCTACAAAATACTGCATGCATAAGTGCTCAACTTAGAGGGAACATTACATGTTCTATATGAATATATATACATAATACACCATTACTATGATAAATGCTATAGTCTTTAGCAAAGATGAAATGGTAGATTTGAATGTGAAAAGAAGGTGGCTTTACATGGAGGGAAATTCATGGTTTTCAGTTTCAGATGAAATTTGATGTATAATTCTGAAGATATGTGAGAGATGTGGTTCTTGTTTCTGATTATGTAAAGTACTTTTTTCCTCCTACATAGGATATAAGACAAGGGGTTTATTCAGTAAAAGTGTGAATTTGTACAGTTAATTAGGGATGAGAAGAGGAATATGTTTAAATGTTAGAAATTAGTAAAATGATAAAATCATAGAATTGAAGATACTTTGAGGTTTTAAACATGTCTAAGAATGTTATTCCTGAATAGTATTATATTTATATAGATAAATTTGAAGCATTTCTGTTTTATGTTCTGTTAAATAGCTGAGGCTTCAGATGACATCCTGCGACACAGTACTTGCTTCTGGAAAAGACTATATCACATAAAAGAGTAGCGGAGAGAGTACCTACATAGCTTTATTATTGAGCTCTCTGGCAATTAGCAACATATTTGATTACCTAAGTAAAATTTATTCTAACCACAAGACTAATTGTTCCTCCGTAGTTTTTATTTTATTTTAATGACTCCAGCATTACTAAAAGACAAAATCAATTTCAGCTGGATTTCATCTTTGTCAAATGAGGCTTTGGATGGACTATCAATTCTTACATATGTGTAAAGCCTAAGACTCATGGCATAGCATGTAGGAAATGGTAAGTTCTCAATGGCATTAGGAATGTTCTTGAAGTTGTTCCAACTGGGATTTGAAACCAGGCCTACATAAGATATAATATGACTCTCTATCTACTGACCATTCCATCTCAAACTCTACAGTCTATTCTATTCTAAAGTTATGTTGTTTTCTCTTTTTTCTTTTGCAGTTCTTCCAGCGTGGTGCCTTCTCGTAGCTTGAGACAATATTCATCATATGGGCCACTACATCGTCATTCTTCAGTTGGAAAATCAGCGACACTCCCACCAAATACTCGTCCCTGAAATACTTCATGTCCCAACCAACCTCAGCTCTCTTAAAGGACTCTCCCTCTCCACCGCCACCACCACACCACCACCACCACCACCTCTACATCTTGATCTTCATTAATACTCACTCTCTTCTTTCTCTTGTGTGTAGAAGCTGAGCTCTGAGCTTCTTTCTCTGTCATGGCAATCATTTCAAATGGGCATACATAAATACATACAGATAGATATATGTGTATGTATATATATATATATATATATATAT
>NC_068988.1:55360770-55361486 GCF_001194135.2 Octopus bimaculoides
TCAACTATACACACACGCACACACACACACACACACATATATATAGTTATTTCTTTATTGCCCACAAGGGGCTAAACATAGAGGGGACAAGCAAGGACAGACAAAGGGATTAAGTCGATTACTTAGACCTCAGTGTGTAACTGGTACTTAATTTATCGACCCCGAAAGGATGAAAGGCAAAGTTGACATAGACTCAAGAATGAAAAAGGCGCTTAGATCATTAAAAAAAACAACCTACTTAATTAGTGCAAAACTACCTACAATTCAGCTCTAGCAGTTAAACATTGCGGAACTTGAAACCAACCTTATCGGGGATGCATAAATTTTAATTGGAACAACTTTTTACTGTGAAAAAATACTTTAGTCATCCTTTGAAAAATTTAATATATACCATTAAATGTGATGGATCCAGCATAGATTACATTGGACAAACTGAACTTATCTTAAGAATGAGATTAACAATTCATCGACAACAAATTAGATATCCCAGAACTAGACAAACCCCACTCACTACTAACGTTCTATGAAGGAAAGAAATATCAAGAAGTGGCTGTGAATAGCTTGCTTACCAACCACATGGTTCTGGGTTCAGTCCCACTGCGTGGCACCTTGGGAAAGTGTCTTCTACTATAGCCTGGGACCGACCAAAGCAATGTGAGTGGATTTGGTAGACGGAAACTGAAAGAAGCCCGTCGTATGTATATATATATATATAT
>NC_068988.1:55361763-55366805 GCF_001194135.2 Octopus bimaculoides
TTGTAACATATTGCATATTTAATAAGCCATAGGCTATATCATGCTGATTTTAAAAAAGACTGAAATAGTCTACACATCATCATCATCATCACCAACTAGAAATTTTAAGAACTTCATAGTAAATAAACAAATAAATAAACATGTAAATAAATAAATATGCAAATTTTAGGCATCTTCACTCTTAAAATTTCTTGCTTTCTCATTCAAAATCCTTATCCCGCCTGATATTAGGCAGAAATAATTTTCCTTGTAATTGCTGCCACCACTAGGTAAGCCACGTGTATATGAGTGTGTGTGTGTGTAGGAGAAGTTTGCTCCCCAACCGTTATGGTCTCAGGTTCAGTCCCATCCGCAGCACCTTGGGGAAGTGTCTTCTGCTATAGCCATGAGCCGACCAAAACATTGTGAATGGATTTGTTAGACGGAAACTAAAAGAAACCCATCTTGTATGTTGTCAGTTACATCTTCGTATCTAGCAACAAATCTAGCTGCTACCATCCTTGTGAGGGAATGGCAGAAGAAATATACAAATTTGGGCGAGTAACCGAACTTTCTGCGAACAAATCATAAAAGTATCCTGTATATAGTGACAGAAAATTTGTCAAAGACTTTTAACAGATTCACAGATGCGATGAACAGATCCTGATTTTTTTTGCTGAACTTCTGAAGCAACCTCGCATCGAAGGTCATGTCGACTGCATTGCAACTCTGGCGTGAGGCTTTCTAATAGTGATTCATCATCATCATCATCGTTTAACGTCCGCTTTCCATGCTAGCATGGGTTGGACGATTTGACTGAGGATTGGTGAACCAGATGGCTACACCAGGCTCCAATCTGATTTGGCAGAGTTTCTACAGCTGGATGCCCTTCTTAACGCCAACCACTCAGAGAGTGTAGTAGGTGCTTTTACGTGCCTACAACACGAAGGCCAATCAGGCGGTACTGGCAACGGCCACACTCAAAATGGTGTATTTTACGTGCCACCTACACAGGAGCCAGTCCAGCGGCACTGGCAACGATCTCGCTCGAATGTCTTTACACGTGCCAGGAAGGCGACGCTGGGCACAGGTGCCATCACGATTTCGCTTTCGCTTGCCCCAACAGGTCTTCGCAGGATCGGTTATATGAATATATTCCTTTCGATAATATGAATATAATCCTTTCAGTTGAAAACTCCAATAAGCAGCAATGTCTTTATTGTTTTCTGTGTATGTATGTGGATGTGTTTTTATGTATTTGTACATGGGTACGAATTCAATTACTTCCTTCTTACCGTTCTTTGTTATTTAATATCATTCTGGTGTTTCTAAACCTATGCTTTGTGATTTGAATTACAATTTAGTTTACTTCGGAGTATGTGCGTGTGCTTGTGCCATTATTTGATATTCGATATCTTTTTACAAATAGGATTTTCTGAATATTTGCTTTAAACCCAATAAAAATGATTTGTAGAATAAGTTATAAATTGAGAATGTTTCACTCTAATCTTTTCATCTGCATTTTTATCTGAAGTGAACATGCAATAAACCACACAAATTGATTCATTCACTTCCACGAAAACTTTATGACAATAAAACGACAGAGGAAACAATGTAGAAATTTTTTACTATCTAGGCCCGTTACATGTGTATCTTGTGGACTCGCATGTCGTTAAATACTAATATCTTGCAACCGGAGATGTTTTAGTGTCTTTGATGGTCATATAGGTGGAAATATTTCTATTTTATTTAAGAGGAAGTAGAATAGTACTACTCACTGTTGTCGGGTCGCCCCAGACTTGTGAGAATGATGTTCAACTTGAAGTTTTAGGAAGATGATATCTGAGAAAGATGTGAGCAGGGAGAAAGTAACAGGGGCATTGAATTGAAATTACGAGCTAAAAGACTGGGTGAAATATTTTGTATAAGGATTGGGCTTTTTGTTACGATAGATAGAGAAGGCAAGGAGAAGTCAGGAGAATATATCGAGTGTGTTCACGCAGAGGTGGTAACCAATTCACTTGTTCAGAAGATTAGTAAAAGTAATGGCAGAAAAAGAGTTGGAAGGTAGCCAGGCGGCGAGCTGGCAGAAACGTTAGCACACCGGGCGAAATCCTTAGCGGTATTTCGTCTGCCGTTACGTTCTGAGTTCAAATTCCACCGAGGTCGACTTTGCCTTTCATCCTTTCGAGGTCGATAAATTAAGTACCAGTTACGTACTGGGATCGATGTAATCAGCTTAATGTCCTTGTTTGTCCCCTCTATGTTTAAAAGAAATAAGAAAAAGAGTTGGAAGGTAGCCAGTGCAGTCTTTACTTTTTGGTGTGAAGTTAAAATAGACAGTGTAAAGTAAACTATGTTAGATTCTCGCAAACTTACTTAATTCGCGCCCTAAGGAATATGTCATCGGCGACTTACCTCCACTGGTTTCGATTCTGAGCTGTCTTTCATCTCCTAAGTCTTGTTGGTTTTGAATTGTTATCGATGCTTCTTTAACCTTGCTTTTTTTTCTAGGTAGGGGTGCTGGCCCTTCGCATACCCTAAGGAAGAGATGGCTCATATTAGGGTGACCTCTATTCTTTGACCTGTTCAGCACGGGATGCTCCACCTGGAGTTCCACTAGTATGACTCTTAGGGTCATTGAGGAATAAAAGCTCTCACACCGCAACAAGGACTGGGCCTTGAGTTCTTAGATTGTAAACGAATAATATTTGTTTTTAGCTGGAGATATCTCTGTATCTTTTATGGCAGCTATAAAGCTGAAATAATGTATTTCACATGGCAGCATTAGAGCTTTGTTTTACGGTGATCCAGTTTCTATCTCTATCAATACAAAAGCAGTTGGAAAGACGTGAAAACCTGTCCTTAAAACAGTACCCCAGACTTTGATAACCACACAGGCATACTTTTGAAAACAAGTATCAACAGCAATAATGGTTTCAAATTTTTGGCAATTTTAAGGTCAGCATTTTATTAGGAGTGGAGGGAGTCAATTGCAAAGACCTCGATGCTCAATGAAAGGCTAAGTCGACCTCGGTAGAATTTGAATCCATAACTTAAAGAAGAAATGCCGCTAAGCAGTAATAATGGTTTGAAATTTTAGCAAAGGGTCAGCAATTTCAGCGGAGGGAGTAAGACGATTACATCGATCCCAGGGCTCAAATGGTACTTATTTTATCGACCTTGAAAGGGATGAAAGACAAAGTCGACCTTGGTGGAATTTGAACACAGATCGTAAAAACGGACGAAATGCTACTAAGCATTTTTCCCGGCATGCTAAAAATTCTGCCAGTTCGCCACCTTATCAGTTCACCACCTTACCAGATCGCTGCCTTAGTATCAGCAATAATAATAGTGTCTCAATCTGAGACATCTGAGGAAGTTTGGATTTTAGGCATTAGACCAATGTCAAAGATTAATTACACTATTAACGCAGCAAAAAGAGAAAAAAAGAAAGGAAAGAAATGAGATTGTCAGAAAGAAGTGTGCCAGTGTTTTAATAACCATTTCTGACTCATCTGTTGGGTCACAAATTTATAACAGAGTGGGGAGGAGATAGGATTCATGTTTTTATTTTCAACACCAATGGCGACATTTTGTTATAATCATTAGTAACTTGACGAAAGTATTGTGTTCGTGTTCTAGTTCAGTAGTCGGCCAAACAATTTCTGCAGCTACCTGTCATTGGGTTTAGTTCGTCTGTAAATAAAGAAATAAAATATCATTTTTGTGGATTATATCTGTGGCCACACTGGGGCACCACGTTATAGAATTTTTAGTCGAATGAATCGAGCCGAGTACTTATTTATTTTAAAGCCTGCTACTTATATCGGTGTCTTACGTTGAACCGCTAAGTTAAGGGGACGTAAATACACCAACACAGATTGTTAAGCGGTGGTGGACACACACACACACACACACACACACACACACGATGGGCTTCTTTGGTAAAACGATGAATTAAACCTTATTACATTGCAGTGGCGGCTCGTGTGTAGGCACTGCGGAACTGCAGCACCCCCTATTTCCACTCGATATTATCGATAACATTCAATATAATGAGCCCTTTTTTTCTTTAATTCTTTCTTTATACACATTCATTATATAATCCTTAAGCTTAATGTCAGTAGCCATCCCCTAGTTTATGAAAAAATGCAAAAATCCTTGTATAGAACTGTGCGCTTCACAGTTCCAGCGACGCGGTGTTTGGCTGTTGTGCACATGCTCACATGCCCGAGATAGGAAGCTTCTCACTAGGGAGAGAGAGCACTGCGTGAAAAGCAGTGCCGAATGAAAGGTAATGTTACTTTTTGACTCCGCGTGTGTTGTGCTTAAAAAACGTGATAAAGTGTAGAATTAGATTATTATCCTGCTTCCAGCTTCAGTGTTGCTGCTAGGATTTGAAAAATAGGGCACATTCCTCTCCACCGTTATTTTGTGATTTAGAGGACATCCTGTTGGCGGCCAGCCATGAGACTCGAACTCACATCCCTGTGATTCCGCATCAAGTGCTTTACCATAAAGCTAAACTTCCTGAACGACAAATTCTTCTGCAAATTTAGGATATATAAATCTAGCTTTATAAGACGCCGACAGAATTTTCTGCAAAATATTGATAGTTTATCCTGTTCATGCTATATTATTAGCATTATCCTGCGCTTGAGAATAAACTTATTTCCTTATCTGTATCTTTCAATACATCTCAACGCTTCTGAAGCAAACTTTATTGACTTTCAGCGTAGGTTGAATTTAACGTACAATAGCGTCTTATAAAGCTAGATTTATATATCCTAAATTTGCAGAAGAATTTATCATTCGGACAGTTTAGCTTAATGGTAAAGCACATGACGCGTAATCACATGGTTGTGAGTTCGAGTCTCATGGCTGGCCACCGACAGAATTTTCTGCAAAATATGGATAGTTTATCCTGTTCATGCTCTATTATTAACATTATCCAGCGTTTGAGAATAAAATTATTTCCTTATCTTTATATATATATATATATATATACATATGTTATTTGTGTATGAAGGCCACCATTGGTTTCATAATCAGAAATATTT
>NC_068988.1:55367426-55377267 GCF_001194135.2 Octopus bimaculoides
CGGATTAAATTTGGCAGTTGGCTTAACAGGAAAAGAAAACGCAATATTCCATCAAAAATAAAAGTATTTTAATGAAAATAAAAATATCAACTGGTAAATAACAATTTTCTCAGAGTAGTCGCACTCAGTTTCTACCACAGCCTCAAGACGGTTCCAGAACTGGCGCATGCTTTCCTCATTGTGTTACTGAGATGATCTTCGAACACCTTGATCTTGGCCACCTACTCGGCCTTGGTGCTGCAGGTAGAACAATTGATATCTTTCCCAACCCACACATAGTAAACCATGGGATAACAATCGGCAGGATTATAAGGCCAGAAATTGGGGCCGGTGAAGTTGTAGAAATTCTCTGACAATCTCTTCTGACTTTTTCCGGAAGCAAGGCAAGAAGCTGAATCCTACTGTCATACATATGGCCTCCCAGCACCAACCCTCTCCGCCAAGGATTGACCACGGTCTCCAGTAACTTCACTCAGCTGTCTAAATTGAGGCCCTGTTCAAATATGTGGGGATGAATTCCGGCGTGCGGACGCAGTAAAACACTAGGTGTTTCCCTTTCTTCTGGTCAAGATTTCGAGTCTCAGTTGCTGCTGCCCATGTCACGTCTTACAGCTTTTACACCGTTCACATAGCATTGACCAACAACCATGATGTTGGCATGAATCATTATGATACATGTAACCCAATGTTCAGAGGGCTTCCAATGTTCAGCTAACTTTTTCTCAACTCCAACTTTAACATTTATGCTCTCCAACGCTGTTGACTTATGTATGTATAAAAATCTATCTATCCATCTATCTATCTATCTATCTATCTATCTATGAGCGACAGAAGCAGTATTAATACAAAAAGGCAATCTTTATCCAACTTAACGATAACAAAATATCCACGTTAAGTTAGATATAAAGAACCTTTTGGTAAGTTGTGGGTAAAGATTGCCTTCGATCCCTAATATTTTTGTTAATAAGCCTGCTGGCTATTTGTGACATCAGCGACAGAAATCCTATTTATTGTTGGCAGTTAGATTCAACTGGTTTGCGGTTGTCGGACGTCTGTCCCCGAGGAGCCCAGGTAGGTCGAAATACGTAATCTAGCTGTTCCGACGCCCATAGCAGCTGATTATCGTCTGCCAGCAATATAAATATGCGTACTTTTATGCACCATGCGTCCATATAAGAGGTACCCTCAAGGTAAATAACGCAGTATTCAGTGTTCCAACAAAAACATCCACGTTAAGTTGGATATAAAGACAGCCTTTATATACATATGATAGCTGACATAATGATATTTGGTGTTGGCGATTTACAATGAACAATATTGATAACTGCTGAGTGGGAGGAGAGAAAAAATGATCTGAAAATGTAGAAAGCTATCTGTGTGACATCATATGGTCAGTCAAAAATTACACGAAGTCATCTGTATGAATCTCCGAGGTAATCTGTAGCGTCAGCGGTCAGTTTGCTGTCTGCCTGGTAACAGTAGCGTCGCATGAGTTAGTCAGCCACCTTCAACACTCTACGATTGATTGACCGCCAAAAACGGCTTCTAGCGTACGACTTAAGGGATACTCTCTCTCTTATATATACATTAATACGGACGTAGTGGATAATAGCTAGCCTTCGGCCGCACTTTTGGACCCTGTTGTATCCATCACTCTGACTGGTTGGTATTGGCGCATTTTATCTCCTGTTCTATTGTGCGCCAAGATGCAACCCAACCAATTGCAGCCTTCAGATAAGGTCGCGTGAGACAGTCTTTTCTGAACCCCAGTTTACGCCGACAGTATATTATAAATAGCTAGCCTCTCACCGTCACAGTTTGTCAGTCCTTTCGGCTCCAGACCTTCTGAGGTCTAGCCACTGATCACAGAGCACACAACCAGTTCTAGGGACGACAACAGCAGCCACATGGAGAGTCGTCAACAGTTCGTCCAGCATTCAGGACCTCCATCTTCGTCGCTTCCAGCTTCTTAGCGTCTACATCAACTTCTCTACGTACACACTAACCAGCAACGCTCGCAACAACGCTGTTTGTGAAATGCTTCACAATGGTTAACAGCAAATACAACCTGCGACAAACCTTCTGTAACAAGTAACCGGCAGCAGCATTGAAGCCATAACTTCTCACAACACGTGTCTCTTCCCGGCTCTGCATTGCCGCCACAACTTCTTGTTACAGCACCTCAACCACTGTGTACTTTGAATACGAACTGGTATTTACCATCCTTGTGTCTGGACTTACTTCTAACGTCCTTATAGACTCTTTTCTATGCTCTGTATTTCTCGCAAACACATACACACATGTTTGTATATACACACACTTTGTTTACATGACGGTCTGTCTATTATCATGTTTATATGTCGCACTCACACACAAAGACATACATGTTGACATATCAATAAAATCTTCTCTTAAACCTTCTACCGGTTGTGTCTCTCTTTTCCTTCTGGCACTATACTCATTTATCCTCTTTTAATATTTTTATTTGTATCGACCGTGCGATGTCTTAAAGGAGCCATTCCTCGTCATCTCTCATGATCACACGGTCGCTTACAGACTTTTATAAGAGTTAAGCAGTTAAAGTTTAGAACATTCGAGGAAACTACATCACGTCACAGCTTCACGTTGATTGGTTGATTTATAGACCGATCGCATGAAACTGGTTGCTCACTCGTGGTGTCTGACCGAGTATCTAGCGATTAGGGTTCGGATCTTTGTTACAGTGCCTTCTATCACAGACGAGGGTCGATCAAGGCCTTCTGAGTGAAGTTTGATAGGCAGAAATCGTATGGAAGTTCATCGTGGGACCATTCTTGTTTTTGGTGCTTCTAATCTGTTAATACCACCTCCTGACGCTTTAGCGGAGTCCATTTTGTGTGCGAGGATTCGAGCTGGATATCCGATCTAAGGATTGCTTTCCCCTTTCCATCTACCCGTATCAGAGACCCTGAAAAAAGTCAAGGGCTGTGCTCTTCTTGTGACTAAGCTGTGTAAAAAAAAAAAAGAGAGAGAGAGAAAAGTCTACATTATCCAATAACTCTTGCATTGGCCAATACTGTTGGGTGAGATTCGGTTGCTATTTCTAGAAAATACTACTCTGCAATACTTCGAAGAATGAGTCTTCAGCCAAAATCTCAGGTTGACTCAAGCTTTGTAAATAAGATATTGGCTTGATTGAAGCTGCTCGAAAACCTGTCAGAAACACTGTACATGTAACTCAGAGAACCCAACCTTGTCAAACGCTGTGTCGCGTTGAATTCTGCTTGAAGGATGTGTGTCCGTAGTCTAGTCAGTTATTATACATTATAACACCATGGATAGGTAGTTCTGTTGATCATTGGATCTATTTCATTTTGTGGCCAGACACCGCCGGAGAGAAGCTAATCATGTTTAATTAACACAGGCCACAGTGAAAGTTGTCGTTGTTGTACTTGTTTAATCAGAAATCAGCCTTGCTCGAGTAAACATGTGATCAAATACGCTCTCAAGCATAACCACCCAATCTTTTTCCCATCGAAGGTATGATTTTAAGGCGAGTTGTCTGTTATATCAAGCTGGTTGAGCGACTCCATAGAAGCTCCTTCTTTGGCTTATTGTTATAGATGTTTAGCGCTGATGAAACAGATATACGATGTAAAATATTCCACCAATAACTTTTTCATATTTATATACAACATTATCGAAAGTGTTCATATCTTTTTAAGACGGTAGTGTATAATTTGAGGGTAGAAGACCTCACATTGGCATAAATAACGTAGGTTTTAGCATCTGAGAAAAATACACTGAATACATTCTCAGCTCTGACATTATTACATATAATGGATATTAGGCAACTAGAACAATATGATAAATATTGTTGTTTACGCAAACAAACGTCGCCTGTGTGAGGTCTCATTCTGTACTATGAAACCACAGACCACAATTTTTAATATTACTACATTACTACAACATTGACTTTATACTACATTTTTACAACGCATCTTCTTCACAAATTTACTACAACACTGCCATCACAATACACTATTTTTTTTATGAAGTGTTCTGTTCAAATTGTTGGTGTGTGCGCACACAAAACATTTTGCAAACAGTGCACAAAAGGTTACACGCCTTGCGTGAGTATAAAATGAACACATACTTTTGTCATGAGAAAAAATATGCATGACAAAATTTTTACGCACATTAATTTCTAATACTTTTAGATAACGTTACTTCCATTCTATATTACCATACCATTGCATCCACAATCTTCACAACACTATATTTAGGCAATGCTACAATTCCACATCACTCTCCTCGCATTACATTATTTTGGAACTGCCTGCACAGTATATTTCTACAATGGTATTGCCCCAAACAAGGTTTTAGTTTACTGTAGCGTAAGGGACAACAAAGCAGCAAAAGGAACCTACAAATCCAAAAAATATCGGTTGACAGATATGTTAAAGGACTGAATATCAGAGATCAAATGAAAACAAGACGATAGTAATGAGTTCCAGTGAGCAGCAATTAGAAGAAAGAAGCCATTAGAATAAAAGGACTTATTAACTGACCCCCACTCTCCATTACAACACTGCTTTGATATTAAATTACAACGCTTTTATCTGTACACTATACAGGTTGTGCCGAGTGTTTGTGAACACGTTTTTGTGGATCTTAAATGGAAGACGATCTAAAGTAATGTCACACAGTATGCACTAAATTGGAACTTTTTCCTTCCTCTTTCTGACGTATCAATAGCATAGATTTCAGTCCCGCAGAGAAAAAGGAAAAGATACACCGTGCTCGGAGTTCCTACTGCCGAAAAAAAAAAAAAAACGTTTCGGAAATCACCAACTTCTTGAGTGTGATTAGGTCCTTCATTTTTAGGGTCTGGAAATAATTGAATGCTATTGATATGGACTCATTGATATGGACTCATCCAAGTCCAAAAGAAAATTTTCTCAGCAGTCAAGCAATGACAGCCCAATTAGTCTTGCAGGTTCAGAACATCATCAATGACAACGGTGGTAGGTTGACGAGGACCATCTTCAAGCAACTCAATACAGCGGAGACCCATATTAGAGTGCACGATGATATTGAAAATAAATCCTGCGTGATAAAGACGAGGCAGTTCATGTCCTGCAAAACTTGAAAGAACCACGTGATCATATGACTTCCAGCATGTATTACAACGTCGCTATCTTCACATTTCACCACAAGATTCAGTCGTTGTTGCAGTCGAATAGGGACAACTCACAGCACCAACTCAGCGCCAGGACAACTCACCACAGGAAAACTGATTAATAAATAAATTATTCGTTTTATAACATTATCAGAAACTTATAAAAAAGATTACTCTTAATACATGGCTTGAATAATAAAAAAAAAGCAGAACAACGATGCTACCTTTGCACTAAAAGCCAAGATAATATTAAGTTTAGCATTTGATCCTGTTCCATATATTGATTTGTATATTGACGCCCTCTCTGCGGATATACCTGAAGAATTTGCAGCACTGCTGAATTGGTTCGAAGATACCTATATTGGAAAACCAAATCGACGTGGAAATAGTAGAAGACCTTCACTCTTCCCTTATGAAATGTGGAATGTTTACGAGAGGATGTTGCTCGGGAAGACCGGACAAATAACCATACTGAAGCAGCAAATAGGAGACTCCAAACAGAGCTGGGAATGGAGCACTCCACAATTTAGAGAGTCATAAATGGGCTGCATAAGGTGCAAAGAAACCGAGATGCATTGTTTGAGCAACTGATTGGAAGTCATCCCCATCCCCTTAAACTGAAGAAGTATATGAAGGCAGATGATAGAATTCTGCATATTGTTTCATCTTTTTCAGAACGATCTCCCACAGAATATTTGAAGGGAATTGCATACAACTTTCAATAAATTTCTCATTTAAATTTTAGCCTTGTATTGAAAATGTAGTTTCTCAATTACTTTTATTCGAATTTTAAAATTCATGTCTTGTATTAAATTAATCTTTTATAAATACCTGATAAAGTTATAAAACGAATAAAGTTATAAAACGAAACAATTATTTATTAATCAATTTTCCTGGTGTTCAGTTGTCATGGCAATGAGTTTTCCTGGCTTTGAGTCGGCTATGTTGAGTCGGCGGTGTTAAGTTGGCGGTGGTGAGTTGTCCTGCACCCTGTGGCGGTGTGGCAGCTTGTGCGCCTCAGTGACCCTGAGAGCTAAGCCGGTAGACAAGTCAAAAAGCTAAGCTCTTGGTTGAGAAGTCAAATGCGAGAGGCTAGACTAATATAGATTACCTCTTCCCAGAGGTAAAAATGGGCTAGCGAAAGGCCAACACTCCTAACTAATAAAAAAGAAAAGTTACAGATGCATTAATGACATTCAAAACAAACAAGACCTGGGAGAGGAATGCCTTCCTTGAGGGAAACACAAGAATAGGTCCCACAAGGGAGGCGAAAGACAAGACGCCCTTGGGATACTGAAGAAGAGCTGAAAAAGTAGGAATCTAACTGAAGGGAAGTAGAAAAAACAACCGAGTACCGAAAACTGCAGAAAAGTTGTCGATGGTTTACACTTCACAGGGGATAAATGGCTGAAGTAACTATCTTCATATTACATCACATAAAACAAACCCCACATTATATTATAATAATATTACTTTCAACACCATAATCTCATCTCAATTTCTACCTTGTTGTTGCTTGGTCCCAAGTTAGTCTGATTGAAGAAATCTTTGTATAAGGTACCTCAGCCATGACTGTCTCATCTTTTTACAGCAAAAACTTACCTAAAATACATTACCCAGCGTTTCCTCCCATTCATTGTTTTGTTTAGGCTAAGGTAAGCCTTCATTGAGCAGGCCTTTGATCAAACGGTGTTCAAATCAAGATTATTTCCAAGATCTATATTGGCTAATGTAGACTTATTTAAGATGGTAAGATATAATTTAAGGGTGAGTCAATTGATATTTCTAATAAGCTTTCTTATGGATTATGCTCTCGTTAGTTCAGTCTCTACATTGTGATAACAGAAGGTGTTACTTACATGGAACGCAGACGTGTTTGTTCAGTAAATACGTGCAACAAGAATGTTCTGAAATAGAACAAAAAATAATGAGTTTCAGAAGTTAGTTTTAGTTTTTCAATTTTATAATGATTACAAAGGCGGTGAGCAGGCAGAATCGTTATCACGCCGAGGCAAAATGCCACAAGGCATTTTGTCCGTCTTTACGTTCTGAGTTGAAATACCGCCAAAATTTGAAACCGATATTATAATGATTATAGGAAATTATTAAAGGGGTGGTCGAAACAGCAGAGAACCAATAAATTATCTTGTAAAATTCAGTTATGTCCTTTAATGTTCAAATTTCAAACCAAGACGGGGACAGTTTTGTTCTTCACCTTATCGGAAATAATGGTTTCAAATTTTGGTACATGGCCAGCAATTTCGGTTGGGGGAGTAAGACGATTATCTCGACCCCGCCCCCCAGTGATAACCCGGTACTTATTTTATCGATCCCAAAAGAATGAAAGGCAAAGTCCCTCTTGACTTATGCTTTCTGAAGATCATAGTCATGTTCAGTTCACGGCTTATTTTTAATGACTGAATTCTTTTTGAATCATTGATTTAACAGCTTATTTTGGGCCAATAGATTCTATTTTGACAATATTGTTTTGGTAAGAACGTATTACAAATAATAAGATTCAATTCTGTTCACATTTGTAGTAAAATACTGTTGGGGGTTGACATTAATCGTTTCATCTCAGGATGCTCTGAACTGGTGGTTCTTGACCATTTTTCTACCTGTGGATCCTTTTGATTCATATTTTACTCGGCTGGACCCTCATAGCCATTTGATGCCTGAAAAATCCTATTATATTTTTTGTAATAAAATATTATTAGGAATTGTATATAAAATTTGTTAACATATTTTGTGCATTGTAGAAGTATAA
This sequence comes from Octopus bimaculoides, assembly GCF_001194135.2. NCBI lineage: Eukaryota > Metazoa > Mollusca > Cephalopoda > Octopoda > Octopodidae > Octopus > Octopus bimaculoides. The sequence goes on from NC_068988.1 coordinate 55,375,355, forward strand.
CCACTTCATTGCGCATAAATTTTAACAAAATCCTTTATGGACCTTGGTTGAGAATCACTGCCATACACACTTCGGTATTTAAAAATTTTCCCGACCTTGTGCGTTGAAGTTTAAGAATTATTACTTCAACAGTAATGTGTCTAATAATATCTTTTAGATGCTCATAAATAAAATATTTGTCTTCATCAGAACCATGCATTGTTGGTGCATAAAAACTCATAAACACTGTCAAATGATTACAAGATACAGACACTGACAGAGACATAAGTCTAGCATTTAAACCATATGGTAGCTTAGTGAGAAGTGACACTAAAGTTCACCCAATCGCAAAATCAATGTCAGACTCACTCCTCTGATTATCAATTCTTTCATACCAGAAAATAGCGTAGCCATCCCTTATTTTAGCATATTGACCCTTACCAGTGAAATAGGTCGTCGACAAGGTAACAATATCTATTCTGTGCATAGCAAGTTCTAAAGAAGTTAAACCAATTCTCCTTTCAGTAAATACTTCGTTGAAAGTATTCCAACAGCATGCCAGAAAATCAGCTACGTGCTTTTTGACAGTTGCTTGATGATGACTCGAGCCCAGCTACATTCCTTGGAGACCCTGTAGGCTCAGCACTGTGAGCACGAGTCTTGCAAAATCTTTTTGCCGATTACTTTATTTTGAGAATAAGGTTGTCATAAGGCCGATAGTTCTGTTTATGAAGGATATCACAAACCTGCCACGTGTTGCCGAAAATGTATCACTAAGAGAATTCATCAAAACCTTCACGCTATATGAGATCACATTTCCCGTAAAATTTTAGGAAGCTAACTCGATTATTTGACCACCAATATAAACAAGTAATATCTATGCATGAATAATATCTATGATTTCCGTAATGAAAGGAAAATGGCTTGTACAACCGCACTTGGCCATATATGAGTATACGTCTGTGTATTTGAGCTACAAGCCTTATTTGGACGTACTTGAAATCAGCAACAACAAAGAAATACAATGATCACTGGGTATTACATCTATCTACCTGTCTATTCATCCACCCATCCATCCATCCATCCATCCATCCATCCATCCATCCACCCACCCATCCATAAGTACATACATACATACATACATACATACATACATACACTATCTCACTGGCCTAATTTTTTCTCCGCTTGATGTTGGTTGGTTTAAGAAGTGACTTCCTTCTTGCTGCTCTGCCAAAGTAACCAAGTTTGTGGAGATACCTGACAGCTGTTCTGGGACTAAAATTCAACTTGTTCTGCTATTTCGAGGCCTTGCAACGAGGATTATCCTTTACACTTCTCTTAACAAAGGGAAGGATCCTATCAGAGGGCTCTGGTTGATCTGGGCGAGGTGATGTGGACTCCTTCTCCTCTCTAGTGAATTTCACAACCACTCTATTAACTGTAGAAAGCAGGATGCCAAGGTTTTCTACGATTTTACGCGATGTCCATCTTCAGAATGCCCCACAATACGGCTTCTTTGAAATTCAGACAGTTCCAAGGCTTCTTTTGTACACGGCATAATTAAACACTCACATATAGAACTTGAAACATAAAAATGTCAATTAATAAAAAAATATACCTTTACAAGTTAGAATAAACATAAAACGATGGTTTATGGGTATCTATTTACTTCTGTCATGTGTGTGTATGTGTGTATGTGTGTGTGTGTGTTTGAATATACATACATGTATATATATCCAAAATAGGTAGAATCAACAAAAAGTACTCCATCAAGTGAGAGATAAATATCAAATCAATACACATACCAAAAGAGCTACTAATAGTTTTTCATGGCGTATTTCATAAAAATGTCTAGTAGTATCATTAAAACACGAAACTATGTGTATCTCTTTTGGTATGTGTATTAATTTTATATATATATATATATATAT
>NC_068988.1:55377277-55383124 GCF_001194135.2 Octopus bimaculoides
CGATCTTATATCGTTTGTAGAAAACATAAATCCGAAAGAAGAAGCACACTCTAAGATGTAGAGCTGTATATATTAAAAATGGGGAAGGCCGGTTTATGAGATTAGCTTAGGTTTCCCACAGTGGCAACACCAACAAGAATTACAACACCCACACCAGATGACGGTACATACAGAATGCGTGTTTCTACAGCATCATCGACTCAAGAAGCACCAACCACCCATCAACACATCGACGTCGCGCACAACACCTCAGACATAAGCACAGAGCAGAGCAAAGTTTACTAGATGGAGACCCAATATTTTACCACTGATTCATCTGATAAAATTAGAAAATAATGATAGTATATATAAGATTGGGATCTCTTGTGATGGATTTCATGTCGTTGGAATTTCAGTCCCAGTTCTAATGACATTTCTAATAGCACCATATGATTTGCCTTGACAGATAGTAGCCCAGTTTCCATTGCTATGTAAAAATGTTTTGTTGCTGGGTTAATGGTTAGTGTCAGGTTAGATTAATGGTTAATATGATTTTGCGTCTAATGATAAGTTAGGACATAATGTAAATTAAGCTTTCGAGAAAGATCAAGGTTAGATTTATGCTTAAGAGTTACGTAAGTTAGATATGGAAGAACCAATGTCTGTTTCATTTCCTGATGTTTATCAGTTGTTGTTTATTGACTGTCTCCGCTATTTATCCTATGTGTTATACAAAATTATTACGTTAAAGGCTAGTTAATTACTTAGACATTACCATATCAAGTCCGAAGACTCATAGCGCCGGTTACTCCGTTTCCATGGCAAACAAATGACTAAGATCACAATATTCGTTCTGAACGGGACTCAAGTCCGTCACAAGGTGGCCCATTTATAGCTGTATGAAATGAAATAATGTGAAATGGAGTGTTTTAGTTCAAGAACACAATGTACCGCCCTGTCCAGGAATCGAAACCACGATCTTGAAATGATCGTGAGCTCAATAGCCTAACCATTAGGCCACTCACCTTCACAAAAAATTATGTCAATCACATTTAATGGAAACTTACCTTTTGGACAATCTTCGTTGGTTTCGCATTTTGTTTTTGGAGAATGTTTGACCGCTGGGCAATTTCCGATGCTGGCAGGATGAACAAAATCTGTTCAAGTAAATGAAACAATTAGACAAGTTCAAACTGGTGTAGAAATGTTCGATGCAATAAAATCAAATTACAGCCTTTTGTCTTTTACTTGCGTCAGTCGTTGGGCTGCGGTCAATCCTTGAAGGGTTCACTTGAACAAATCGACCTTAATACTTATTTTTTAAAGTCTGGTACTGATTTTTTTCTGTCCTTTTTTTGCCGAACAACTAACTTACGGGTTCGTAAACAGACCAAATCCGGTTATCAAGAGGGCAAACACGAAAGCAAACTCACACACAGACATATACGACGGACGTTTTTCAGTTTCCGCCTATTAAATCCATGCATCAGGCTTTGGTTGTTCCGGGGCTAAAAATAGAAGACACTTGGTCAAGGTGTCGTGCTGTGGGATTGAACTTGAAATCGTATGGTTGGAAAGCAGACTTCTTACCACACAGCCACGGCTACACCTATTTACACGAGGCCCAAGTCTAACGAAGAAATTTAGTTGCTTGACTTTCACGTGAAAGAAAAAACAAGAGAGTGAAAAGGTTCGTATTTCTCTTATATTTATTAGTGGAATATATGAAATAAGTAAAACTAATAATGAAGCTTTTGACCGCAGAAATTTGTTCGCAGAGACTTTACCTTGTATGCTATCAATAAAAATCATGTCACTGTTTACTTCTTCTATATATATGAAACTGAATCAAACATTTCATTGTTATGAAATATAACGTGTCTTGAATAGTACAACAAAGCAGAGTGGACTATAATAACTGTAATAATTTAATTATTCATAGTCTAACATGATATAATATTTCGGAATATAAAAATTCCTTCTTCAGATATTGCTAGGAATTGATCGAGTCACTGCTATAATCCTATATATTTTCTCCGATATATCAATGCCCAATATGTCCTTGACTCTAACAAGTCCTACTCTTATATAAATAATACCACTCTTCATTCCTCCTTGACCTTCTGCTCCCAAGAGTCATCTACATGCAACCTGGATATCTTTCATTAAATCTACACAGACTCCACGCAGAGATCTCAAAAACATCCATCAAAGAGGTCATGTAAATCTTGACACTTTCAATAGAACGATCACCCTCCACCAATCATTGCACATAGCAAAACACATCGTAGCACCTAACCATCTTAAATATGAACAACAAGCAAGTAAAGCCCTTGCTATCACAATGCAGTATCAAATGCTATACGTCATTATCACTGAAGAGACATCCTGGCAAACGTACCTCCCTTAGCATAACTAAAACTGCTCCTCATCTCAATGAATCCTTTTCGTCAGAGCCCAGACCACTACAAAACCTCTATAAGGTGAAATTGAGGTCGATCACAGAGTACTGCGTCCATATCTTTGAAAATACAGCTGCCTCACACATATTCTAGTCTGTGACCATTCAATTGATTAGCATAGAGTTACTGACAAGTTGCAGTTTCAGATGTTTTATCTCTGTCTCTACTTCTCGAGGTTGGCTGGCCTTATTCACTTCCACTCAGACATCTCTTGCCTGCTCGTCACCTGTACTGTTTTCACCTACTAGGTCCTTGCACTAACCACTACATTCATTTCTTCCTCATCAGGAAATCCAACATGAACTCTCTCTCTCTCTCTCTCTCTCTCTCTCTCTCTCTCTCTCTCTCTCTCTCTCTCTCTCTCTCTCTCTCTGCACACACCACTCCTGCAGTCATCGACTTGCAAAAGTTTTAGAGGGAAGTGAACAAATCTCATTGATCTAAGAGAGTCTGTGAATGCCTCAGGTACTCCCCGTTACTTCAGATTTAGCCAATAGAAATAGATGTAAAAGACTAATAAAATAGATATATAAAGACAATGGGAATAGACATAAGCGTTCAGGTTTTGACAGAATATAAATTAACGAAAGTTTAATTTACATTTAATTCAAAGGTTTATGCCATTTTCAGGGTATATAATAGGTTTTAAAAAATTTCAATGTTTTGTATTGGCAATGCGTTCAGATTGTGTTGACGAATGGTGTCTTGGCAAATGAAATTTTAAAACATTCAGTTATATAAAGATTTCAAGTGTTTTTAATAGTTAATATATGATCTCCCCAAAGTGATCTTCCATTTTAAGTTGCAGTGGGTTTTGAAGAATAGATTAATTTTTTTATTTTTTATCTATTGTTGACTAAAGAACAGTTTTCATTTAATTTGTTTTAGCTGCTCCACCGATATTTCAGTTTCGGCGAGTATAAATCTGATATTGGATAATTGTCGTTACCTTTCAAAGTACCACACAATTCGCTCTCTGCTAATGTATATAACAAACGGTCTGCGTTTGACAAAGCAAAGAAAGATAAGTAAAGGATAGGAAAATCAGAAACAAAAATAGCAACAAAAGACATGTGAGTGTTGGAAACTACTCGTTAAAAATGTTCTAAGCTGGATTTGTCGTTTGAAAATTACGTAGCAAATATTTTGTTTCATGAAAAAAAAACCCCAAATCTTGCCAGATAGGAATGCGCATTACAAAAATACATTTATCATAATGGTAAATCATTTCTCTAGTGAAACATGAACGGACAGGACATAGGTTTTAAAAAAATATTATTACCTCATTCTTCAGTGCATTAGATTTAAGAATAATAAACCTTGCAAAAGCTAATTTTCTTGGCATAAAATACTAGTATATTTTCCCTTTATCAGAAATTTATGTCAGATCATCTTATGATATGTTTATGTATTTGTTTTACAAGACTCTTAATGTGAAATCGTATGTTGAAGCAGATATTGTTACACTTGGGGTTGGTCATATTTTGCTAATTCAACACATACGCCAAATATTTGGTCTTCACTACAAAAATGAAATAAGCAGAAAAAGAAGTGACACGTGGGACAGATAGTCGCTGAAGAGATCGCAGGATGTGTGACGAAAGAACTTTAACAAAGAAACTAAAATTTAAAAAAAATGTAAGAATAAAGCTGAAGTGAAGATCAAATATAAAATGCGTGTGTTTAATTGACAAAACGTGACCGTCTCCAAGTATAACAATATTTTATAACCAATCGTCGATCAGATATTCTCAGTAATTTAGTATCCGATTCTAGTAGACACATATCTTTATCTTCAGATATAATTGCTTTTAGAAAAGCTACGTACTTCTGTAGCGATGCATTTAACCGTAGTAGATTTTATATATAACAGACCTTTTGCTCCTAAAACGAAGAAACAGAATTAAGAAAATTGTATAATCCAAATTTTAGCTTGAATATTCGAATAATATAGTTAAAGAGTTTCTAAGTTAGTTTCAGTGCATTTTTCTAGAAAACATAGATACCAAAATTTCGCCGGCTCCGTAAATTCTTGTAATGCAAAACATCTGTCAAATATTCTTGAAGTGCTATTCTTAGAATATATAAAAGTATTTTTCTGACTGCATTTACATACATACACCTAGACACACATCGCTACACAGATATACATAACCAAACGTAAAGCAACAGGGAAATTAACGATAGAGAAGTAACGAGTTCTAATTCAAACACTATTTCGGAAAGCGGTGCCCAAATTGGTGAAAATTAAAATAGTGTAAATAGATTAGAACTTAAAAAGAACAAACGTAAGAATGTAAATAATCAAGTAAATATAGGAGATAATAGAACTATAATGGAGAAACGAATTGTGATAGTACAACACATAAATCATGCCCACTAAAATTAAACTGCAGAATTAAAGACGTGGTGTACAGATGTAAAGTAATTTCAGAAGGACAGGCGTATTTCTACATAGGTGCTAGCGAGACCTTTATTAAACGTAGAATAGATAATCATGAACTATCGTTTAGGGATAAAAATAAGAAAAATAATACGAGCTTAAGTAATATAATTTGATCGCTAGAAGATAATAATAAAGCATACACAATTAGCTGGGATATAATTAGTAGAACTAAACCATATAGTAAAGGAAGTAAACGTTGCGAATTGTAAACCATAGACAAGAAAGCGCAACAAGGTGTGTTCACCAATCAAAATATACCTTTAAGAGGTTTAAATAATTGCATGATATGACTAACTAAAATTGGAATTTGAAGTAAGTAAATTATAACAAATAACGAACAAAAATGTAAACCCCTTCATAAATTAAACTGAAAAATTTTCAAAATGTGAAAACAAAGTTTAAGTTGAATAAAATTAACTACAAAGAAAATATTAATTTAAATTAAATTTCAAAATAACAAGAAAATGATAGACCCATAGTTTAATAATAATATCAACATCAGAAAAAAACAAAGAATAATTTAATACATTTGGAAAAAATAAAATTACTATTCTACATAGGTGGAATGGTAGGCTAGAACATGAATTAAGAACCATAGGAAAATTCTTGAGCATTAAGATAGAAAGTAGCAATAAGTTCTGAAGTAGCCAGGGTAACATAAAGTTCACGAAATATATGACTATTTTTAGTAACGCCAACACCACATTAGAGAATAATTTTAGTCAAGATTATGCTATCTTCAGATGATATCCGACCAACAGTTAAAGTGGATCCTGATGAAGTTGCAACGATAATTAACACCAAGACGCATATTTAACAGTGTGCACCAGTTTTCAGCGGAAACGTGCGTAGGTCTTGAAGAAAGATGTGATTAATTGTAAAATAAAACTTGGATGTGCAAATCTCTGTTTTCCTGATTTCAATTTCATTATATATATATATATATATATATATATATAT
>NC_068988.1:55384069-55385127 GCF_001194135.2 Octopus bimaculoides
ACACACACACACACACACACACACACACACACACACACACACACACACACACAGACACACACACACACACACATATATATATATAAGAGTGAGAGAGAGAGAGTAAAGGAGAGATACGGAGAGAGTTAGTATATGCGGTGCAGGGTGACTGCACATGGGAATAGTACACACATACAGACATACGCAGTGAGGGAGAATCATAGCGACAGAGGAGAAACAGCAGAGGGAACATACATATGTGTGTGCGTGTGAATTTCCATAACGTAATAGATTAACTCGGAGAGTGATTTTGTTTTCCTTTTTTTCCTTTTTGAATACTATTTTATGTAATCATATATTAAGGCAATAAATATTATTCTTTCCAAAATTAGTATTCATTTCATTATTTTGCTTAAGAACCATGAAATTTAATAAAAGTTAAATTTTAATAACTTTTGTAGGTATGTCATATTTCCTGATACTACTCATGGTACCAAAAATATTTTTCCAAATAACGAGTAACACTCTAGTGTGTATATATATATATATATATATATATGTATGTATGTATAATAATAATACAACGGATATATAAGCATGTATACACACATATATGTACATACTTACATCTACATGTGTATATAGATGCATATTCGGGTACAGGACGTTAGAAAAATGAACTACAGACAACGGAACGAATACATAGAAAAACAAATAGCCACTTGGATTAATTCTTCATCAGCTGCCTCTATTCTAAACTAGGCATTTCGAAGATAAGGCAGGACGCACTCTTAGAATAGTTTCTTCCTGAGTAGTGGATCAACCCACTAAACAGAGAATTCCAACGTAGCAAACACAAACCAATACAGGAAAAAATGGACAGTGAAAACAACATTAAAAAGCCGTAGGGCCAAACGCGAATCGAATATTGAACGCTAGTGATATGACGAACAGGTTCGTCTCGCCTTCATGGTGGCTGGAGTTAGAAAGAGAGAATTGACCACAAGTCACATGTGAGCAGAGAGTGGTGGTAGAGGGAGGGAAGTGAAACAAATGTGAGAGACAGGGAGGAATATATA
>NC_068988.1:55385771-55386631 GCF_001194135.2 Octopus bimaculoides
TGGATTTGGTAGACGGAAATTGAAAGAAGTCCGTCGTATATATGTATATATATATGTGTGTGTGTGTGTGTGTGTGTGTGTGAGTGTATGCCTTTGTGTCTGTGTTTGTCCCCCCACCATCGCTTGACAACCGATGTTAGTGTATTTATATACCCGTTACTTAACGTGTCAGCAAAAGAATCCGATAGTATAAGTTCTAGGCTTACAAAAAATAAGTTTTGGGGGCGATTTCTTCAACTAAAACTCTTTAAGACGTTGCTCCAGCATTGCCGCAAGTAAAAAATAAAACACACACACACACACACACACGCACACACACACACACATATATATATATATATATACACACACTTCATTCTTTCATTTGGTTTGCAAGACACTCGATATGAATTCCTGTGCTGAAATAAATCTTGTGTTTAGGTAAGGTCATTATGCCAATTAAAGTAAACACGCGCACATGTCCAATACCACTTCTTTATTTTACCAACCAACTAATCAGTGGTTTCTTGAAAGTGTTGATTGAACAATCGATCAATTGTGAATTTTCTCCATCGGAGTCCTTTCTCATTAATGACATGCCCTCACTCTTCAATGTCTGCTCTGTGTGTCAGAGAACTAGTCTTATACCTGTGTGTGTAGAGGTATGTATGTTTACTTATGTGCGTGCGTTCAGGTTGAGTGTGCGCGCCTGTATGGTGTAGTAGATTGTGTTTTGAATAGGTAAGCGTCAGTGTGTATGTTTACGTGTGTGCGTGAGTTTATTTTAATTAGTGACATAATGACCCTCCCTAGACATAACAGTATATATATATGTGTATGTGTGTGTGTATGTATATATATATATATATATATATATATAT
>NC_068988.1:55386671-55391770 GCF_001194135.2 Octopus bimaculoides
TATATATAAATAATATACATATATAATGTATATACATATATGTATATATTTATATATGCATATATGATATAAATGGTGAATGCAGATGAGCGTGTTAGATATAAATTTACACAAGTTTACTATACATACACACATAGGTACGCATATATGCATATATACATGCATGTGTACATATACTTGCATATGCACATATATATCCATATCTATATATATATAAACATGTACATATATATATATATATATATATATATATATACATACATACGTAGACATGTACATACATACATACATACATGCATGCATGCACGCATATTATACACGTACGCACACATACACACATATCGGTAATCATGCGCAGATGGAAACAGAAAGCACAATTAAGAAGGATATTTACCCGCAGTTAGAAAAACGGCAACGGTGAGTATAAAGCCAATATTGTGCATGATTTGTCTCGCTTAATTGTATCAAATTCTTCTAGATATTGATGGTCTTTCAAAATACAATTATTTTATCCAATGTTCCACTTGGAAGTGAATAGAAACAAAACAAATCTCCTTCTGTTATCGCTTCCTTCTTTTATTCCAGTCCATCGTCTTTTTGTTACACTTGAGATTTATTACAACCTGTTTTTATCTGACAGCTGATATATAATACAATCACCTGTTGTACACAACTGTAATACTTATCATAAATTGCGTATTTCTGTTAATCTGAGATGGTTTTATTTTTGTTTTCTTTGTGCGGGAAAAAGCAGGTGGTAACATGTTTGTTGCAAGCTAGAAATGGACTCACCCAAAGTAATTTTAAATAGGTTCAAATTTATAATACAAATAAACCAATAAGATTGTACAATACATATAGCAGAACTATTTTTGTGGTGCCTCCAGTAGCAAGCTAGTTTTATTGCACAAATGTTGAAGAACAAGCGCGACTAAAACAATAGATTCTGGAAGGGAAATGAGCTGTATTTGGGCAATGGATTTAACTCGAAGCTTCATTTGAAGATCAGTATGAAGTTTTACCAAAACTAAAATCTAAAAATGATGTTATTTCAACGTTTTTCAGAAGATTTCAGTTCCAACAGTCTTGAAAATAGAAAACAGAGACATTAATAAAAGTCAAAGTTCACAGTAAGTGAAATTACGATCTACCTTGCTTGGAATCTAGTCTCTTGAAGTTTTTATTTACTTTTTGCTTTGGTGAGAAGACCTAAAGATATTAGAAACAGCGAAGGGAGATAGAATGAAACAGACAGTCATTAGCAGGATTCGAACCTTCACTCATCACCAAGCGATCTAATTTCGCCTAAAACCGTGTGATGAATGTGCACTCGAACCTTCAAATACGTCACCCATTATGTGGCAGTGGACTTCTCTTGCTTAGAATTCTGCGCTGTGCTAACTGTATATTAAATTTGTTCACAGTAGCAGATGTTACACAAACATTCATTCTATCATAAAGAATAACAATGATTGATAGCTCGAAGTAAAATTCCCCGTTACTATGAGTTGGCAATAAATGCTTTGCAAGACCAATAGACCTTCTAGAAAAAGCAGCCAAAATCTCCCTTACCCTGCCACATTAATAACAAATGGAAGGTCTTATTAAATAATGTAGTCCGCGATTCCCTGTCAGAAGTTGAAATAGTCTCAAACGAAATGCATTTGTAGATCTGTTTGTTTAGGACTGACCTAGGGTTACAGAACAATTCCTCGTTACTTATAAGCCCACCCATTACGTTACTGTTTAAAGGTAAATTTGTGCCTACAACACAACAAATGAACATCTAAGTAGTCGTTCGACCAGGTAGAGATAGCAACCAAATGTACTCAAATTAAAGCTGATGATCAGTGTGTGACCAATCAATGTTGAGCATGAGCTCCTTGAGACATTACTTGAAGAAAATCCTGCATTATCAGTTGAACAATTGGCAATAAAACTTAGTTCAAACCATACAACTGTTCATCGTCATCTTCAACAACTTGGAAAGGTTCCTAAACTTGGAAAATGGGTGCCTCATGAATTGTCCGAAAGCAACCGCAAATCCCGAGTTGACATCTGCTCTTCTCTCCATTCTCGCGAACTCATTTCACCCCTTTTGGATAGACTTGTGGCAGGTGACAAAAAATGGATCTTCTATCGAAATGTTAAACGTCGTAAACAGTGGCTTGGTAAAAGGGAAAAAGCTCAACCATAAACGAGAAGTGTATATTTTAGTATTGCGCTATTTATGAGAGTTGATTTCATCATTAACCTATTATTCTTTTGGTAGAACTTCTGTATAAAATGAATGTCTAGTCGGTGGAAACCCTAAACCCTAACTCTAAATCTTAATCCTAAACCCTAACTCTAAACCCTGAACACTGGGTGTGCGTATTCTTTACCTTCGCCGTCTTGTCTGCTGACGATTACCTATCTAGTTTTGTTTTGTTTTGTGGGATGGAGTGCATTGTGATTGCTTTGTTTAAGTATGTGATGAGTCGGCGAAAAAACTAAAATAAATACGCAGAGAATATGAACTAGTCACAGACAATGGTGTTCCCTCGATATTTGTTAATCCTTTAGTAACGATTTAAGAGATGACAGGAGACTCCTCCCGCCCATGATAATTTCATTTCCAGAATATTTTAAAATTTTATCTAGAGATGCTTGGCAAACCAACTCATTATTCTAGTATGTAAGCGGCACTTAGAGTTATTTTACTGCGTACATGTTTTTTTTTTTTTTTGTGTATTGAAATATATGAAAAATAAAAAGTGTCACCGATTTTAGACTAAAGAAGAAATCGAAGAAAGTATGCAACAAGAACTGCGCACAACGCATGAAAATGCGTCCCGCGACGTATCCTAAAACTAGAAACTAATGCTAGGAACGGGTTATCAACAGCAGAGAGAATTTGCTGAAAGAGACAAATCTAATTAAATTTTAAGTAAAATAAATATATTTTAAAAAATTAACCAAGTTTCTTTTATGGCAGACTGCGTAAATTATATTTCTATCATTGTCTTTCATTACACACACACACACACACACACAGAGATAAACTGGAGATGAACTAGTGATAAAAATACAACTGAATATAAATAATAGCATGTAAATATTGGGTTGAAAAAAAAACATTTTGGATTGAAAAAGTGGAAATCCAATGTTGAAAATAAAAAAGAAAATTATTTCATGTTCTCTCGAAAGTTTGTTTGTGTGTGTGTGTGAGGGAGATTTTGTGTGTGTGAGAGAGAGACAAAGAGAGAGAGAGAAAGGTCGACCAGTGGATTCACTTGCCATTTTAGGTCCCAACATCTAGATCAGGGGTCCCCAACCGGGGTCCATATGGACCCCCAGGTGTCCACAGAAGCTTTAAGGGGATCCACGAGCAAAAAATTGTAATTTGTGGGTGCATATATAAATTTTGTTTATTATGAGAGGTACTGTATTTATTGAAATTTTCAAGATTTGTATTTGGAATTTGTGTTATGAATATAACGAAATTGTTTCATTGTTAGTTTTTACTAACCTATAAACAAATATTTTATTTCAAAAATTTACATGTGCATATATGGGGCCTACAGATGATAAGATAGCTCTCAGGGGGGTCCACAAGCAAAATAAGGTCTAGCTTTCAATGCCAAAATATGGCACAATTCCTTCCAGGATCTTCCAGATGTATATTGCTGCATGCCTCTCCCGCCTTCGCTCCAGGGAGTAGAGTCTTAGCTGTTTTAGCCTTTCCCAGTAGCTGAGTTGTTGCAATGAGACGATCTTCTTTGTGAAGCTTCTCTGAATTGCTTCAAGGTCCGCTGTTAATTTTACACTGTTGGGTGACCATAGCTGGGAGCAGTAATCCAGGTGGCTGAGGACGAATGTACTCCAGAGGACCATCATGGTTTCCTTATCTCTGGTTCTGAATGTTCTCAGGATCCATCTAGCCAGTCGTCTGCACTTTGTCGCCATCCTGGTAATGTGCACTTGGAAAGAGGTATCATCACTCATGTCGATACCCAGGTCCCTCACTGATTTAGGCTCTGGGATTGTAATTCCCTGTGGATCAGTGTACCTTGTAAATTTTATATTAAGTTTTGGATGCTGGTAGCACAGGGCTTGGGATTTTTCAGCATTAAACTGCATATTATTATCCTCAGCCCATTTGTAAAATTGAGTCCAACTCCTGCTGCATATATATATATAGTGTGTGTGTGTGTTTACGTCTCCGTAATTTAGTGTTTCGGCAAAATGACTAATAAAATAAGTGAATAATTACCAAACTTTAAAAAGAAGTACTGGGGTCGGTTCGTTTGGCTAAAATTCTCGAAGGCAGCGCCCCAGCATGACCGCAGTCTATTGACTGAAACAAGATAGAAGATATATAGGTTTAAATGCGAACAAAAGTGTATGTGTGTTTGTGTGTGTGTGTGGAGTTATGTATGCGACATAGGTATGCATGTGTGTATGTTTCTATGAATGTATGCGTGCTAAAGAACGTTGTAAAACACTGTCAACTATAAAATACTTAGAATAAAAGAACACATGTTAAATCAAAGGTCAGCTGGCCAGACGCAGCTGCAACATGTATCAATTAAGTTGCTTATCGACCGCCTCTTAACAAAACAAACAACTACAATTAGCTTCTCTATTCATAATGCTTCATGTTATTACAGCGATATGAGATCAAATCTTGTTAATGTATAAACTTTATTTTTAATTCATTTGGAGATGATACATAAAGTACCAGTTGCTTATTCTTTTACCATGTACTTGTTTCACACATTAGATCGCGGCCATACTGGGGTACTGCCTTGAAGAATCTTAGTCGAACGAATTCACCCCAAGTACTTATTCCTTTAAAGCTGATACTGATTCTATCGGGTTCTTTTTGCCGAACAACTAAAGTTACGTGATGTAAACATACCAACACCGTTGTCGAGCGGGAATGGGAGACACACACAAACACACACACCTATATATATATATATATATATATATATATATATATATATACAGGGGTTGAAGAAAATAATAGAAACACTTAGCTTCATAGCAACATAATTTTGAAATATCTATAAAACCGTCAAAAGCTTGTTTATTTTTTATGATTTTTGATTTAT
>NC_068988.1:55392337-55392929 GCF_001194135.2 Octopus bimaculoides
ATTTCCAACCACCGGCCGAGTATACGTGTGGAGACAGCCAGAAGAAGCATTTCACGCAAACTGCCTTCTTCCAACTGTTAAACATGGAGGAGGTTCTGTGATGATCGGGGTGGGGCTATATCTTGGAAATCCGCCGGCCCAATGGTTTCCCTTCATGGCAGAATTAATAGTCAAAACTATTTAAGCATTATATTTGATCAAGTCCATCCTATGGTTGCAGAACTGTTTCCGGAGGGAAACGCAATCTTTCAGGATGATAATGCACCAATTCACACAGCTAAAGTTGTTACTGAATGGCACGAGGAACATTCTATTGAAATTGAACATCTTATCTGGCCACCACAGTCCCCAGATGCATTTTAGAAAAACAAGTAAGGAGTCGATATCCTCCACCATCATCACTACAAGAACTGGAGATTGTTTTAGCTGAAGAATGGACAAAAATTCATTTGGAAACAATTCAAACTTTGTACGAATCTATACTTCGTAGAATTCAAGCTGTAATTACTGCCAAAGGCGGTCCTACCCCATATTAAAATAAATTTGTCCAACCCCTGTGTGTGTGTGTGTATATATATATATATATATATAT
>NC_068988.1:55393127-55398429 GCF_001194135.2 Octopus bimaculoides
TATATATATACCTGGCCGACAACTGATAGGTATTTGGTGACCTGTGTTTGTTTAATTAGCTAATTGCTGGTTATTTATTTAATTAAGCAAACAACTAATTAATTAACTAATTAAGCAAGCAACTAATTAATTAACTAATTAAGCAAGCAACTGATTAACTAATCGATTAAGCAAGCAACTGATTAATTAATTAAGCAGGCAAACACCTAATTAACTAATTAAACAAGCAACTATTTAAGCTGAGATAAGCTAAGCCGAACCGAGCCGAGCCCCCTTGATAACAGAAGAGATTGCACAAAATAAAGCCCCCTTGATAACGGAAGAGGTCACACAATGTAAAGTCCCTTTGATACCGGAAGAGGTCGCACAATGTAAAGCCCCATTGGTAACAGAAGAGATTGCACTATGTAAATCCCTCTTGATAACAGGATATAACAAACCAAGTAAGATGAACCAATAAAAGTGTCTATACGGTCGCACAGTCTGCTAGAAGTAGCAACGAAATTTCTATGTAACCGAACTTCTCTTAATCAGGGCTGACTTTGGGGTTCAGCTACAACAGAATTTTGCTTTCAGAATATAAAGAAGACATCACAAGCGAGAGGTATCGATCATGTCAACTTACAATAGATATAGATATGAAACACAAATATAGTGATATGAAGCACCATTGAAATTGTCTAACCTACAAAGCGAGTCGGTCCTTCGGAAACCTCGAATTCTAACGTCAACTTCTTGAAATACTATCTGATACCATATCCTGTTATCAAGGGGGCTTTATCTTGTGTAATCTCTTTGCATTCCTCAGAATCTGCAGACAAACGACACTTTTTGTTTGCTTGTTTCTTGGGGTTTCTTTATTTGGCCTCCTTCGTATAAATTCTGGTAAGTTTATCGCCATTTGAGGTAAGAGTGGCGAATTGTTGCTTTAAAGTGCAGTACGTAGAATAGAGAAAGAGAGGATGGAGAGAGGGGGGAAAATGATAGGAGGGAAGACAGCTTAGTGTGAGAGTGTAGAGGAGTGTGAAGAAGAGGACAGAAGGGTTAGAGTTAAAGGAGAGCGAGAGGGAGGGAGAGTTATTTAGTGAGGGGAGAGTTTAGGCAAAGGGTTGAAGTACTGGAGGAAAGTGAAGTGAGAGGGAAAGGAAATGTGTGAGGAAAGAAACAAAGAAGGGGAGAAAGTGTGGTGTGAGGGTGAAACTATGGGGGAATGGGTGAAGTGTTGATACAAGGTGAAGTGAGAATAAAAGAAGGGGGTAAGAGTGAGAGTGGTGAGAAAAGAGAAGAGGTGAAGAAACACGAGAAAGGCTGAAAGGAATAAAGATGAAAAAGATAAAGAAGTGAGAAAGAACGAAAAGGGTGGGGTGGGAATGAAAATGGCATTAAAATATAATAAAAAAAGTAAGAAATAGGATAACAAATGGTAAAAAAAAAGAAGCAATTTGAAAAAGAAACTAAAAAAAAATGAGAAAGAATATGCAAAAATATATATGAAAAAGAAATGTGAAAGGAGTGACAAGTGAAAGGAATTGGAAATCAGAGCAGAAATGATGGAATGAAAAGAAGGGAAACACAAAAATGGAAAGAAGGAACGAAAGAGGGAAAGATAGAAATATAAGGTGCATGCCTTAGGAGTTATATAGTATGATGTAGTAATATATAAGGAGACGTATGGAAGAAGTGTATGGGTATCAATGTTCTTTGATAAAGAGAAACATAAAAATGAGCAATGACATTTTCATATTCTATCAAATTCTAAGGCGGCGAGCTGGCAGAGTCGTTACCGCGCCGGCAGAATGCTATGCGGCATTTCATCTGTCTTTACGTTCTGAGTTCAGATGCCGCCGGGGTCGACTTTGTTTTTCATTCTTAGAACCCTGGGGACGATGTAATCGACTAACCCCCTCCTTCAAAGCTGCTAGCCTTGTGCCAAAATTGAAACCGATATTTTATTAAATTGTCTTTTCAAATGTGGTGGGGTAGAAGGATTGTTAGTGTTGCTAGAATGTGTTGCAGTATCTGTTCTGGCTGTCTGCATTCTGAGGAATTCGGTCTTTTATCCTTTCCAAGGATCGGTAAATGACATTCTAGCCCATAGTGGTGATGAATTTGCAGAATTGTTAGAATCTTGTAGCGTCTGTTTTGGCTCATTGCTTAGTGAGTTCAAACTTCGACCCTTATCATCACCAGCCTCCTACAGGCGGGAAACGAATTCTTCGCAAAAGATTTTCTCTTTTGTCAACTGTTTTCGATCAATTGTTTTTCAATTAGCAAAGTAGCTAGTTAGAAAATCTCTGTAAGAGATAAAAGTAGTAACTACACTGAGAAGTAATATTTATCGCTACATCAATATGGCTGTTCCATAAGAATCGACGTTATTACCGTTTTTAACCCCAGTTATTCATTATACAATGTGTATTTTATACACAACACTACGATAGGTAACTTGTATATAATTTTCTGTGGGATGTACTGTATAACACGTGTTTGAAAAGCTAAGAACACCAAAAAGTGCTTACACAAAACTTCCTTCTATCAGGTCTGTATTAACCTGCTTGTTTTTTTTTTAAAGATTTTCTATGTAATTAATAATTTTTAATTAAAGAAAATCATTTTTCACACACACATACACACACGCGCGCGTGCACACATATACGTACGCCCGCACGCACAAACACGTGTGTCGTTTCAATTTAAGTCGTTCTCGAGTATACATCGGTTTTCAAAAATGATATATGGAAGAATAAAGATCAAGACATTTTACTCGACTTTACGTCTGAACACCACAGATATTAGAATCGTAAAATCACAAGAAAACCGTTAAAAGCACATAAAATCATGTTACTTTACAATAAATAAGAATAAAAGCATATGAAATCATATTAAAATACGTACAGTAAACGTTAAGATTCACATCATAAAGTAGTGTACCTTAATGAATGAAATCATGAAATCAGCTGTGTTGTCCTATTTATCGGTCTTTCGGAGCTCATATTGCACTGTAGTTCCAATATCTACCGTTAGGCGTCGTTGTCACTCGTGATTCCAGTGATTGTTTTGAATTCAGATTAGCTTACATCTGTTTATCGGCTACTTTCCCATTCTCATTCATTTGTGATTTTATGTTTCGCCCTCATGGCTCCTAAGAAAATTCATAGTGAAAGTACTAAACGTCATGCTATAACGCTGGAAGATAAACTGGCCATGATAAAACGCCATGAAAAAGGTGAAAAAGTGGTAGCAATTGCATAATCTTTTGGGATGAGTCGGACAACTGTATCGACGATTGTACATAAAGACAAGATTTTAGCACATATCAAAGCTGAAGCATCAGGGATGAAGAACACTGTCATCAATAAGAAAAAGGGCAAAATCTTTGAAGAAATGGGAAGTCTTCTTTCTCATTGGATTGTTAGGTTGAATCGTGAGCGTGCTACTATTAGTCAAGAAATCATTCAAGAGAAAGCGTTGTCTTTGTTTGAGGACCCGAAGAAAAAATACCCAGATGAGAAAGATATAGAGTTCAAGGTAAGTCAAGGATGGTTCAATAGATTTAAGGAGTGAAGAAGTTATCACTTGGAGGAGGATTTCACAGATTTATTTGAAAAAGAGAAGCAGTCCCCGACGAACGAAGATTTGACAGAGCTCCACGAGCAGCCAAATAAAGAAGAAGAGGAAATCGAACCTGAGTCGCGTCACTTTACCATTAAGAAAATACAGCAAGTATTTGCATATACCGAAAAAGGTCTTTCTATGTTCGAAAATATGGACCCATATGCTCAACGCTTTTCTAAGATTATGGGGGCTTGTCACGAAGCTTTTCCTCCTTATAATGTAATCCTTGAGGAAAAGAAGACAGTTCAAGGAACTCTCAATCGGTGTTTTTGAGCGCATCGAACAACAAGAACAACCAGAGTCAGCTGTTGATGTTGGCGATCCACAGCCATCTACATCCGCGATGTAAACCACCAACTATGTATGTATTTAAATAATTTAGTTTTTTTTTTACTATTGCAAAATAATAATCACAGAATTTGTTTTCTAAGCTTAAAAAGGGTTTTTATTTTACCATGTCTTATTACAAACCGCATTCATAAATAAACCGTCCGTGACGTACGGTAAACACCGCCAAATTGTATTCGTAAATTTAGATTACTTTTTTTTTCTGTATTAAAAAATAAAAATTATTTGTTTGTAAGCTTAAAATAAGTTTTTATTAACCAAGTATTATTGAAAATGCATTCATAAATAAAGTACAGAACTGGGAATGGTTATTATCGGTTTAGCCTAGAGACAAGTAAATTCGGCCTAGTCTAGACTAACCTAGAAACAAGTTAATTCGACATAAGTTGCTTTTCGACGTAAGTCGTATCTCCTGGAACTAATTAACGACGTAGGATGAGGTATGCCTGTATATTGATCTCTGTATTTGGTTGATACTTATGTAATTGACCTCAGAAGGAAGAAAGGCAGTTGACTGGGTAAGATTTGAACACAGCTTATAAAGGAATTAAGCAATGTGTGTTAATACAAGCTGAGATAAATTTAGGGTTAAAAAGATATGGGGTGACAGTGCTAATATATCATTCGGCCCGGAATGTGAGAAGGGTTGTGACGCTAGTGTTGGCTAGAAAGCTTAAAGTCGTCTGCAATAGGACGGGGGTAGCTTGAATATGAGATTTTATTGCAATGAAAAGTAGGGCACACATGCAAACACACACACACACACACACACACACACACGCACGCACATACATATTCGCATGCGCGCGCACATACACACACATACACACACAGATAACACACAGCGTATCTATATGTGTATGCTTTTGTGCTAATAACTGTACATATATATATATATGGGCATAAACACGCACACATCTATACGGATATGTATATACACGCACACACACATACACACACATATACATACACACACACATACATAAAATAAATGAGAGAAACAGAAAATGGAATTCACGAGAATATATATACCATTTGATATCATGTGATTGACCAGACTGTCGGATGTTGTTATACATCCCTGTTCACAGTGTGCTTTGCATCATTTTTGATTTCGAATATATGTATGTATGTTATATATATATATATATATACATATATATACATATATATATATATAAGGTGTAGGAGTGGCTGTGTGGTAAGCAGCCTGCTTACCAACCACATAGTTCCAAGTTCAGTCCCACTGCGTGGCACCTTGGGCAAGTGTCTTCTACTAATAGCCTCGGGCCAACCAAAGCTAAAACTGAAAGAAGCCCGTCGGATATATATATATATA
>NC_068988.1:55399532-55400881 GCF_001194135.2 Octopus bimaculoides
TGTGTGTGTGTGTGTGTGTGTGTATTGAAAAGACGAGAAATGTAGCTTAAATTATATTTCAACCATCAATCATTTTCACAAGCTTGACTTTTGTCTGAGATTATAGGCATTTCACATGCATTTATGCAAGACAACATATGTTGCACGTGGTTATTTGACCAGCAAAAAATAGCCTCTAAATGTTCTACATATGATACACTACCGTCCTAAAATAACAGGACACATTGAATAATATAGTCCTAGATATACTATGCCTGAAAAACTCACATGAGGAGCCCCTTTGATCACAGGTCTACGCAAAGACGACTTTGGGGTTAAACAACAACAGCAGCAACAACAACAACAACAACAACAACACCACCAACAACAACAACAACACCAACAACATCATCAAATAGGAGTCTCAATGCTAGAAATAGGAACCAAATTACAGAGTATAAGACACTCAGACCTCAAAACTTGGAGAGAGAGAGAGAGAGAGAGAGAGAGAGAGAGAGAGAGAGAGAGAGAGAGAGAGAGAGAGAGAGAGAGAAAGAGAGAGAGCGTAGCAGATTACATGGACTCCAGAATCAATACAGTAATTTGAGGGTGAATTATATTTTTTCAACGTGTTATATAGTTGAGAAATTCGTGACAGATGGACCGCTGACAAGGAAGAGTCTGTCATCGTCTGAATTACGTCTTACTCGAAGTCTGATACAAATGATACTTATAGGGACACCTGGCTATTCTAGCACCTTAACCTCGAAATCATCAAGTCACAGTGTTTGGGGATGCATCAGAAAGGCGTAGACAGGTTCAAAAGTTAGAAGGAGCGAGTACGTAAGAAAAAAAGCGCCGTGGCACATACCAAACAACTGTTCACTTATTTCGCTTACATTACACGAAATATTTCATTAGTTATACGCAATTGTAGCCTACATTCATTAATTTCATGTGTCAGTAACAATGTCATTATGTACGAAACTTACAACTACTGATATAGGCGTCACGTGAAAAGGATGAAACTCCACAGGATCGTCCAGTGTCGAGAGGTTATGATATCAGGGTTTGATCTGGTTCTTCAGTTGTCAGCAGCTAGCAACACACCACAAGGAATTGAGCAGACAGCTCAAAAACACGAGAGGTTGGTCAAATAAAGTAATGACTCCAGAAAGTTCTTCCAAGGCTATACAATTAACATGAGAGAGAGAGAGAGAGAGAGAGAGGGAGAGAGAGAGAGAGAGAGAGAGAGAGAGAAAGGGAGAGAGAGAGAGATTCAACTTTTATCGCACAAGTGAACTAACAAGTTTAAAAAATTGTGCGATCGGAAGGAGCGGTCGCCCTCGCTTGCTCCTCAATTAGCTACA
>NC_068988.1:55400891-55407539 GCF_001194135.2 Octopus bimaculoides
AACAAGTTTAAAAAATTGTGCGATCGGAAGGAGCGGTCGCCCTCGCTTGCTCCTCAATTAGCTACACCACTAATCAGTATTCCATAATGCGATGCATAATTGAGGGAGTGTGTATGCATTTTTATTGTTTTTTTTTTTTTTTACTTATTTCTTATTTATTTTTTGAACTCATTTTCTTTTACTATTTTTACTTTGTATCTTTGTAAATTATTTTTTTTCTATATGTATACAAATAAGTTTTAATAAATAGAATGATGTAATATTTCAGTGAAATTTTAAATCTGTGTTAAACAACAATCAGGTTTGTATTTGTAGCATTTTCAATTTTAAAATTATCGCTCTGAAACTTGGTCTATGTACTTCACAGGATGCAACGGACTTCACGAATGAGGTTGTTTGCAAATGCGATGAAAAATTATACTACCATCATTATTATCATCACATCCATCATTATCAACAGTTGTAGCTGCATTATAAGGCCTCTGGCAAATCAATGCATTGACCCCTATAGAATTTTTGGTGCCACTTTAGCGTGCGGTCTACCGCAGTATCCTGTCTACGCTGTGAAATACTTTTAGCGTGCGGTCTACGTTTTCTTACTCTCTTAACCTGAGTTAATTTTAATCGTTACAATGCTTTTAAAGGATTTCTATAGACGTATGATTTTTGCAGAGGAAACAGCAGTTGCATTTTTACAAGAAAACAATCTTCTGGATACATCACAAGAAGAAGACCCTTGTCATCGATGTGGTAGCGCCATGCAAGAAAAACGAAAACGTGTCAGAAGTGGAGAACACCAGCCTATATTTCGATTCAATTTGTTTTTATCAAAATTCAATTTGCTTTTATCATCCTGTAATATAAAGTACTTATAGTGGAGATAGATCGCATGCTAAAGAGTAAAAGGGTAAGAAAAGGTAGACCGCTTGCTTAAAGTAATTTCACAGCGAAGACAGGATACTGCGGTAGACCGCACACTAAAGTAGCACCGAATTTTTTGAACGACTTATTCACCGTTCATTTCGTGTAAATTATTCTATGCACTATTCAAGCACTTGTGATTACGTTTTCTGATGAGTCTGTAGTGCACCTGAGCACTGTATAAAATAAGTTCATCATTATTGATAGTAAGCTACAGCATACCCGTCCAACCATTCAATTTCGTCGCTCATTATTTCTGGGAAAGTGATGGGGGTAGAGTCCTTAGGCACCTTCCCCATAGGCGCCTATCTGAAGCAACCGCCATTAAACTTTCCTGCTGGATTTCCAAGCGTGACTAACTTAGACTATGGATATTATTCAGCCACCTCATTCGTGATCTACCCACTAGGCCACTGCATACATAGATCAGAATTGGGATCCTGGACCTGTGAGGCTCCCGGGTAACTATCGGTGTGTCTATGCTTTAAGAAGGTACTGCATCTAACCACCAGTTCGCCATAATACTTGCCAGAAGCAATAGCCTCGGTCGCTGTCAACAAAAAACACTACTATCAGCCATCACAATCATCAACGGCGCAACCAGCAGCAGCAGCACCACCACCACCACCACCACTACTACTACTACTACTACTACTACTACTACTACTACTACTACTACTACTACTACTACTACTACTACCACCCCCACCCACCACCACATTTCCGCCCTTCACCACTTGCACTTGCCGCGTCACCAATACAGCAATCATTTTTGTCATCACCTCAGGCACCCCATAGCTACCACAATTAACAGCAATAACAACCACGCCCACCACAACCCACAGTAACTACAATAGCAACATCAACAAGGCTACTATAATCCACATCATCACAAAAAAAAACAAAATAAACCAACAATTCTTCTACTACTACTACTACTACTACTAATACTACTACTACTACTACTACTGCTGCTGCTGCTGCTGTTACTTACTGAGCTGTGATTATAGAATTAATCAGGGATTAATGCGGTTCAAACAACATTTGCTATAAGTACGAAATCTCAGAAACCAACCTTTAACCTTCTGTGCATAGACTTATCAAATTATTTTGGCTGTCAAAATGGTAATATTAGAATCTAACTCAAAGGTCTAAAAAGTGAGGAAACAGCGGGTTCGCAAGTTCTTTTAATGTTGATGTTTTTGTTGCTGCTGTTGTTCTTGTTGCTGTTTGGCCCCAAATCGACTTTGATTCAGCAAACTTATGACCAAGAACGTTCCGCATTATTTTTTGTCCACTTCGATCATACCTGGTCTCCTTGCTTCAATATTATGAGCATTTCTTATGGAGAAATTTCTTATTAGTTTGTAATTATCATGCATCATCACATCCGCTAGTTTGTGATCATACCACTTTTCTTTCTCTTTGAATTCATAAACTTGGCTAACAGTTCAGTGTACTCGTTTATCAACACATTCATGCCAGCACTTATACTCTTTTTGTGCTAGCTTACTGCATTCAATTAGGAGATGGTTAATACTTTCATCTCCATTTCCTGTATCTTCCTTTGAATCTCTACTGTGAGAATCCGTACGAGAAGCTGGAAAATACCAGTGAGCGTAGGAATCTGACTTTATTGTTCATAGTGATGTCTTTATTTCCCAATGTTGGTTTGTGTTTAATTAGTGCAGCCTTTGTTTGCAAGGTTTTTGCGAGGTATTGATCCATTTTTATTTAACAAATAAAAAGGATACCACAGAAGAAAAAGAAGAGCCATATCATTATCATCGACTTATGGACAACTTACGAAGAGGACAAAAATAACGAAAGATAAAGCAAAATCATTTGATCTCTACTTGGCAGTGTTATGAATGCCTCATGTGTGTAATAGCCATTCTATATAATCGCTGTGAAATCGTTGCCTTCGTTATCTTTATTATTATTTAGCACCAGATCAATTCTGATTAAGAAAATCTGCGATCAAAAGCGCTCTTGTAACAATCACCGGATTTGAAAAATGGTAGCTTGTAATTTTAGAGTGATTCGGCTGTTATTTCTGTACAGTTGAGTTGAATGACCACGTAGAGGTTCCCTCCACTATTGAATGAAACTTTGAATTCATTAGGTAATAAATAAAAGGGATCGCATTTCAAGTTCGGTTATGTCTTCTTATATTAAACAACTTAAAAACAATGCACAACCGTACTTAACTCAAGTATTAAGCTCTCCCTCTCTCTTTCTCTCTCTTTTCTTATATAACCCCTAATATGTATAAATAAATAAATAAATAAATAAATACCAACCACTAGAAGTTGAAGAGACATTTGGCGCCATATGGAATGCAGTTGCGGAGCAATTTCAGTATTTTTTTTAATACCCATTTATTTGTTGCAATAGTCAGAATTTACTTTGACTGAAACTCCACTCCATTCCCTCATCTACCACCCGAACCTTCCCCTTTAACATACTCATAAAAAAAAATGGGGAGGCTAGGGATTATTTTAAGCGAAGCAACGCAACAAAATTATTGACTTGCCCTCCAGCTGTCACATTTAGAAAATTTGTTCGACATAGCAATAACTTGACAGCATTTTTGCGCTTGTATTTTGTTTCAAATATTTTTTTAATACTGTTATTGGATCACCATCATCATCATCATCATTATTATTACCATCATACTTTCATTTCTTTATTTTTTAAAAAATTTTTATTTTTCCATTGTTCCACTTCGGTAATTTGATCTGGCATTATTTCGTCGTTTTGGTACCGATACAGTAGCATCATTCCTAGAACGAACACACAATATTAAGAGCAACAAGCGACCTATCGGGAGAATGGCTAATGGATGGATGTGTGTGTACGTACGAACGCATGTATGTTTGTATGCATGTTTGTATGCATGTATGTATGTATGTATGTGCATGCGTGTGTGTGTGTGTGCGCACGCGAATATTGTTCTAAGCATCAGAGCCAAAGCCACGCTGGAGCACAGTAGCGTAGTTGGGGTGGAGGCAGGGTAGTGGATTCCGCCTCGCTCAACGCTTTTATGAGGGCGCCAATTTAGGGTCTGCTGTATAAGTCTGTATCGGCTGTATTGAAATAAAGAGTTAGCGGGGGCGTTGGTAAACACAATGTGTAACTCGGTAGCAAGAGCGTGTGCCCCGGGCGGAAAGCCATCGCTGGAGTACACTGCCTATATGTATGTATGTTATCAATCAGTTTCATTTCTGTATTTCTTGTCCATGGAGAAAGAGCCGGACTCTAACATAGATTCAAGGCTCCTTCATTGGAACTTTTATCAACATCATCTAGGTATTTGTGCATATGTGTGTGTGTGTGCAGTATTTGGTGTTAGTGTATGCGCAGATTTGTATGTTTGTTTTATGGATGCGTTTTTATGTATATATTTTCATGTCTAGATGCATGCATATGTATTTATGTGCTAAATTTTTGGAAAGTTTTACATATCTTTACAGTTCCATTGATGATTTGAATCTGTAGTCTTCTAATCAGCCTTTTTCTTTCAGGTTTTGAGAACCCTAATTTTTCCAGGTTTTTGTTGAGGCAGTTCGTTACATATCCAAATGCCCCAACAATCACGGGTATGAATCTGAACTTGTAGTCTGGGTGGAGTATCTGCAAATTTCTCAGTAGCTCGACGTAGTTGATCTCTTTTTCTCTAATCTTTAGTGTGATGTATGTATGTATGTATGTATGTATGTATGTATGTATGTATGTATGTATGTATGTATGTACGTACGTATGTATGTATGTATGTATGTATGTATGTATGTATGTATGTATGTATGCATGCATGCATGTGTATGTATGGAAGCATATTATTCTAATTCACTGTATTTGATTCCTTACCAAGAAGTATTTAGTATTTAAATAACGTTATAGAGTTTGATGCTAAATTTTAGAAAAATCTTAGTGTTCTACTATAAAATACTAATTTTAATTTCTTTGTATTTTTTTCAGTTATTGGATCGAGGTCATGCTGGGGCACCGTCCTGAACGGTTTAGTTGAACAAATCAAGAAAATAACTGTTTAAAATGTACGAAATTTAAGTTAGTACAAACACGTTTGCGACATATTTAACTTCTAAAGGTAACTCTACTGCAGTGTATCGTGCAGGAAAAATTCTCGCTTTTGGTAAAAGATGTAAAAACACCCTTATCAGATCAATGGTACCCTCCTTCGGACTCCAAGACGCGTTTCTGGTTCGTTAGCCTTCTTCCGCAGAAGACACCGAAAATGTGCCAAACCAATATGTAAAGTGATGAGAATCATGTGCAACTGAGGGCGATTGTATCGTACATAATGAGTTTAACGAGGAATAAGTCGATGTATGCAACAAGCACAGTCAGTCAAACTTTCCTTAGAACCAGACTCAATTTTTTGCCTAGTTTACAACATCACTGCCTGGTTCTTCGTTGCGCCTTTAACTGCTCCACTCTGTTGCAAGCATTCGAACCTGATCTCCGATCTTATTTTTTTTTTACCTTTCGTCTTTAACTTTTACTTATTTCTGTCATTGGATTGTGGTCATGCTGGAACACCACCTTGAAGGGTTTAGTCGAACAAATTGACCCCAGTATTTCTGTTTTTTTTTCTTTTAAATCTAATATTTATTTTATCGGTCTCTTTTGCTGAACCACTATATTACGGTGACATAAACAGATCAGCACCTGTTGTCAAGCGATGGTGGAGGGACAAACACAAACCCAAAGGTACACACACACACACACACACACACACACACGGCAGACTTCTACACAGTTTTCCCTCTACCAAATTGGCTCACACGGCATTTATCAGTCCGGTACTTCTACTATAGAAGAAGATACTTGCCACAAGTGCCACGCAGTGATATTGAACCTGAACCACGTGGTCGCAAAGCGAGCTTCTTAACCGCACAGCCATGACATCGCAACTAATTTTTTTATAGTATGGTCCAGTCAAATATCTGAAATATTGGTATCAATCAAATACTGTCAGCGCATTTTGTTATATTGCCTAGTTGTAAGAAAAGCTTCGGATGCTATATATATATATATATTTTAAAGACTGGTATCATAATCTTAGACAATGCAATATCTAGAGTTTTTACTTTGGGTGTTATGCATGTATGGGAATTTTGAATGTTTTTCTTTTTGCAAAGTATGTGCACATCTATGACTGTAATCATCAATTAAACACACACCCGCACACAGACATAATAAAGGAAAAAATGTATAGTAAATACACAACCATAAAGTAAAAAGCGTATGACGTATACTGAGTACACAAACGGACGGAAAACAGACACAGAGTGTCCCTAATTTTTCTTCAGTTATCAACCTGATGGTATTACTCAGTTTCGCATCATTATATATATATATATATATATATATATAAAATATATAGTTTTAGGGAAAATAACCAATTTTCAAGAACTCATCGATGAAAATCCACTATCACATATAGAAAAATTAATAATTAAAAGCACAATAAATGAGTATAATATAAAGTAAAGTAAATATCATAAGATAAATATAATAAAAAGATTACACGTGTTTCATAACCAATTTTCATAACCAATTTGTAGAAATAAATAATCTTGTATTTTTCTATTATTCAATTGATCTTTAATTATAATTAAATAAACGTCTTTAGCTTTAAATAGTATAGCTTTAACTATTACACCGGTTAAATATGTACTAATTTTATCTTCATTATTATTT
>NC_068988.1:55408550-55415762 GCF_001194135.2 Octopus bimaculoides
CTCGAACAAAAACTAGATATTGTTTCAAATTCAGACGAACGAAGTGGGACTTGTCTAAATTTGATAAAATTGGGTAAAAATTCACAAAGGTTAATCAAAGAACGTTTCATTAAATTCCATATTTTAGTAATTTATTGCTCTGCCTTTTCGACATTTAGCGGAAGTTGCTACATCTAAGTGTTTAAAAGAAGCATCCGTTTTAATTAAACATCCGGTTTTTTTTTGTTTTGTTTTTTTCAAATTTGTCTCGACTGTTCTTTGTCATATAAAGATCACTGCTATCATTATAAAGAAATTATATATCTGAAAGGTTCTGCACAAAATTCATGTGGAAGAACGTCCTTTGAAATGACAATTGTGTCGAAATGGGAAAGAGCCAAGACTAACATAATAACATGGAATTGTCAATGAATGCATTCTCATCGTTTTCTTTACATCTCTCTACACCTCTAGTCCTCCTCCTTCTCTTTACTTATTTATCTATCAATGCTTTCTATTTTCTCATTTCCCCACCTCTTTTACACGTTTTAAAGCGCGACCTGAAGACATTCAACAGTTAATAAATGAAAGTGTGACCCAACCTGCTGTACTGCTAACGGCACGCGCATCTCTTTTTCTAGACATAGTTAATTGGCCTCCTACAATAATTATAATAGAGTACCATTTTACGGTTGAAAAGCATCAGCACTTTAATATTTATTGTGCTAATATTTATTATATTTTTATGGCTATTTCAAAATAGGTGTTCAAGATATGCCAAAACCAGCATCTAAAGTGGTTACAATGCTGCTAAGGGGTGATGTATAATACATGATGAGTTTAAATTTATGCGCCATCGAGGTTAATCTTGCCTTTCGTCTTTTCAAGATCGATAAAACAAAGTACTATTCAAGAGACATTGAATGGAAAGCATGTCAAAGAATCGGACAGGACAACTTAAAGTTTCTATTTCGACACTCACCACCCTCTTCCATCTCCGGGAACTTCATGGTTGGGAACCAGTACTTGACTTATGGGTAATAGTAATACAACAATTAGAGCAGCATCACATTCGCACCAATATTCATGAATGAAAAATTTCTAGTGGAGTTTGTACTGAACCACTAAGACAATGGAAGGATTAAATGTGTGTGTGTGTGTGTGTATGGTTTGTGTGTGCGTGGTGGTGGTGGGTGGGTTAAATCATAGACAATCTTCCCAATCACAACCAATCACCACCCAGCGATTCTGAAAGTGAAGATAGTTTTAATAAATCAAGAATTTTTCTCTGGTTTTTAAGATACACTTATTCGTCTTTGTTGCTCAAATGTACGACACTGACTATTCACATTTCTCTCAGATAATATTGAAAGAAGATATATGAAATGGACATATGTGTGTGTGTGTGGGGGGGGGGGGGTGCGTGCATGCGTGTGTGCTCATCGAATAAAATTTTTACGATAGTTGATTTATAGAAAAGATTATGTTAAATTTTTGAAATGCAAATATGTGAATGAAAATTAAGTTCAGACCTCTACATGGTAGCTAGACCTGGTAGAAATAGCAGCCAAATCTCCCTGAAAACACCCTACTGTCTTAATCTGACAATTCTGCCTATTATGTAGTTTAAATGAGAAACTGTAACTAAAGATTAAGATTATTAACCACACAAAGAGGTGAAAGAAGAGAGACAGCATAGCAAAAGTTTTGGCTCACTGTCATCCTGTACTCCCCTTGTTGCTAGCGAAATGGTATATGCCGGCTGTGTGAGCAACTGGTTGTTTTAATGGTGGAACAAACGGGAATTCCATTAGAAAAGTTTTAATCAATTTTCTCAGTAACTATGGAGGCTAGGAACAAAATACAAACCGCATTCCAATCTATGCACTCGTCTCCACATGTGTGCCATTTTTCACGCGAATCCTCCCAGCCGTTTGGCTGTGAACCTCAAGACAAGAAAGAATACAACAATCGCTCATGTCCAATTTATGTTGAAGCAATGCAACGGTCCAGACGCGTTTTCTACTGTTCGAAACAATCCTGGAACTCTTGCGAAGTGTTGCCTTTTAACGCCTGCGTCGTTTTTTCCCCGCCTCTTCCACATCTTAAACGTTTTCCTTCAAGGACTTTTTTCTTTCGGGGTAACATAAAAACGTCGCAGGGAGCAAGATCAGGTGAATAGGGAGGGTGAGTAAGCGGGGATCATGCTATTTTTGATCAAAAATTGTCTCACACTCAAGGCGGTGTGCGCAGGCGCATTGTTGTGATGAAACCACCACTCTCCACTTTGCCACAGGCATTTCCGTCTCACCACATCTTGCAAAAGCTTCAGGAATGCCAAGTAAAATGTCTGGTTAACTGTTTGACCAGAAAGAACAGATTCTCTGTGGAGAATTCCTTTCGCATCGATGAAACAAATCAGCATCGTCTTGACATTGAACTTCACTTGACGCGCTTTTGCAAGACGTGGGGACATTGAATGCTTCCATTAACTTGATTGCTGCTTCGTTTCCGGGGCGTAGCCGTAGCATCAGATTTCGTCACCAGTGATGACCTTCGAAAAAAGCTCCGAATCAACTTCCAACTGTTATTTCAGTTCCCGACATGAATTCAGCCGTGACTGCTTTTAATCTTCCGTGAGCAAGCGAGGCACAAATTTTGCTACAACATTTTTTCATTTGCAATTCTTCGCTTATTGGCAGGTACTCCAGGACTCACCAGTCATAACAACAAGTTCGTCAATTGTTCGGCGACGGTCCTCCAAGATCGGTTCATGAATTTTCGTAATGTTTTCATTTGTTCGGGAGTTCGACAATCACCTCGAACGAGGTTGGTCTTTAAGCGACAAGTGACCATTCCTAAAGCGCGGAAACCACTCGTAAACTTGTGTTTTGCTCATGGCAGCGTCCTTGTGAGCTGTTTGAAGCATAACAACTATTCCAGCCGCCATTTTCTCTAGCATAGAACAGAATTTCAAAGAATCACGCTGTTCCTTCATTTCAGCAATTCAAAATTCGACAAATAGGAGAGAAGCACTGCAAAGCAAATACGCATCACGTGGCAGTACGACTTCACTCGACGACGCTGAGGGTCGCATGAGGCAGCTTCTAGAGGCAACACCTGAACCACAACGTACTTGTCCCACAGAGAACCTTTCCGGTTACTTTTCGGCATCCCTTCGTACTTTACTATTACGTTATACGTAGTATCAACAAAAAAGTACTCCATTCAGTAGGAGATAAATATCATTTAATATACACAAAATTTAAGAAAAAGCTTCTAAAGGTTACATACCGCAGCGAGAGAGAATAATTTTGCAGATTTTTATAACATATCATGTGTCTCCAAGGAATCCCATGGGTATATTATATAAATCTGCCAAATTATTCCATCTCTACGGCATGAAACCATTAGCTGCTCTTTTTTTAAATTCTGTGTATATTAAATGATAAATCACAGTATCACTGTATCAGCCAGACTATCAAAAGCTGGTCAAAATGCGCTTCCAAGTCTGTTTTGGTTGCGCCATTATTTTCCATCTTGAATGCATATGTGGATAAGATTTATGCTCCTGTCTGGTTAAGTTTTGTATTTCGTTTTTTTTCATCTGTGTCGATCATTTGTAGCGTATGAATTAAGGATTTGCATTCTCTCCCCAAGATTCCAAGTTCAACCATACTTTACTCCAGACAGGTTGGTACGTATCCTGTTACTCCAATTATAACGGGTATGAAACTGAAAGTGTATCTGGGTGCTGGATTTGCAAACTCCTTATCAATGTTCCATAGATGTCCTCCTTCTCTTTTATTTTTATAACAATACATGTATGTACGTACGTACGTATGTATGCATGTATGTATGTATGTATATACGTATGCATATACGTAAGTACATATGCAAGAGACGAAAGTTTTATAAGACAAAGTTAAAAAGTAGCAGAGAAAAAGGAACAAAAAAATTATAAGAAAAGGAGAGTGAGAGGGAGTGAGAAGGAGGGAGAGAGAGACTGACAGACAAACAAAGAGGAAGAGAGAGTGTGTGTGTGTGTGTGTGTGTGTGTGTGTGCGTGTATGTGTGTGACAGAGACATTGAGAGAGAGAGATGGGGTGGGGCGGATAGGAGGGAGGTAAGATACAGAGGAACTCTTAAATAGATATTTGATATTAAAAAAATCCAAGTGATGACCTGACTTGAAGCCAAGGGAGAACTTTCATATTGACAGCTGCAGGGTGCCAGCAATAATGGCTTTGGGAATACGACGCTGTGATGGTGGTAATTGTAAAAGGGGTGGATGGTTGATGTGCTTAGAAGGGTGTAAAAAATAAATGTCATTATTATATAACTGTTACCTAACCCTATCCTCCACCACGATTATCGCACCATCAACGCCCACCTCAGTTATCCTCCACCTACATCAGTGTTACTGCCATTATTGTCGCCCTCTGTGGCTTTTATCATCTCTCGACATCATGGGCCATTACCGGGAGTTTCTACATGCTAGATATAGCAGCCAAACCTCTCTCAAATCACACTTTCATTGCATAGAAAAAAGTATGTTTGACTATGTGATCCGGGGATTTTCTACACATAGGAAAAAGATAGGATGGTCACGGTTGAAAAGCCTTCGAGCCTGTAGCCTTGCTAGGAGGGCCGAGGCGGCGGTCCAGCCTGGGTGATGCTTTTGTAGGGGACAGCAATTTTGAGGTTTGCTGTATAATCTTGCGTATTTGAACCCGGATGGGGCTACAAATACAAACACTGTCCCGGCAGCACACACTTTAGTTCAGTGGTTCTCAGCAGGAGTCATATAGCCCCTGAGGGTCCATATAATATTGTGGGGGGTTTACGCAACAAAATAGTAAACTGGGGATTCACAATAGTATTTTAAGGGCCCATGAAAAATTTTGCTTTAGTTGTATGTATTGATATGTATTGCAAAAAAACAGCAAAAAATAGGAAATTTGAAAGAAATATCTACAAACTAGTTTTTAATCACAGAATGGCTATGGGGATACACCAGAATAAAACAGTAATCAAAGGGGTCCATAGATAAAAAAAAAAAGATGGTTGAGAATCCCTGCTAGCTATATCACTGCTTTGATCAAAGGTCTGCTCGGTCACCGTTGGCCTGGGGCTAAACAATAACAATGACAACAAGCAGCTTCATTATCACGCTCAACCTCATTAACATGACCTCTACCACTCACACAACCTCTTCTACTACTGTCACCACCAGCACTACCACAACCACGACAGTCATTACAGCTAGTTCCACATGCATGGCTGTGTGGTAAGAAGCTTGTTTCCCAGCCACATGGTTCCGGGTTCAGTCTCACTGCGTGGCACTTTGAGCAAGTGTATTTTACTATAGTCCCTGGCCGACCGAATCCTTGTGAGTGGATTTGATAGACGGAAACTGAAAGAAGCTCGTCATATATATATGTATGTATTTTTGTGTGTGTGTTTGTCCTCCCACTATCTCTTGATAACCGATGTTGGTGTGTTTACGTCCCTGTAACTTAGCAGTTCGGCAAAAGAGACCAATAGAATAAGGGTACTTTTTGGATATCTCACCCCCATTAAAAAATTGGGTTATCTCCCCCAACTAAAAAAATTGTTTAACCCTCAATAAAACAAAAATAAAAAATAAATAAACATCTTATTCAATCTGATAACACTTTTACAACAAATCATGCCATGCCTCAATGAGGAGGCCAAAAGTCAAAAGGATCAAACCCTTTTAATTCAATCTCTTGTCGCCATATAAACTTAACTTTTTAATGGGGAGGTAACTCAATTTTTTAATGGCTATTTTTTTTAATGGGGGTGAGATAACCAAAAAGTACTAGAATAAGTACTGGGCCTACAAAGAATAAGTCCTGGGGTCGATTTGTTCGACTAAAGGCGGTGCTCCAGCATGGTCGCAGTCAAATGATTGAAACAAGTAGAATAATAATAAAATAAAAGAATACCATCTACCCTACCTCTCTCCTTATCACGCCATACCCCATCACTAGTAACACCCTACGCCCTTTAATCTCGACCACTATTTTTACTCTTATTACAACACCACGCCCATTATTTTTCGCAGCTAAAGCGTAACAGTATATTTCTTTCTTTTCTTTTTTTCCTTCCCTATCTTCCTGTCTTTCCTTCTCCGTCTCATTCTCCTCTCCTCTTCTCTATATATTCATCATTTACTTTCGTTATCTTTCACTTAAATCTCTCGCTATCACAACCCATTACTTTTTTCTTTTCTCCCTCTTCTAATTTATTACTGTTCTCCCACCTCAACTCCTGCTCTCTCTCTCTCCTGAATCTTTTTTCTCTCCTCTTCTTTAAAATTTGTTTTAATATTACGCCATCTCCCGCTCCCCGTATTGCTCCCTTTCTCTCATATTAACTAACTCTTTCCCTAACTCGGTCCTATCGTCTTCACTCATCTTTTTTCCTTCTCACTCTGACCCTCACCCAAAATTTCCCGCTCTCTCGTCGCTTCTACTTTTTCACTCCTCATACTTCTCGAACACTTTTCCCTACTTTCGACTTTAAAAGCAAAACGGCGTGTGTCGTCTGCTTTATTCCATTTGACGAGAGTCATTCTCGCCAAAGGTTGGATTAAGTTATTCGATTTTGGACTGGTCTCAAGAACTGACCTCTGTTCTTTCTAAATGATCAGACGGAAGTTTTTAAATCATTTTTCTCTTTTGCGACAAAATACGCCAACATACAAACATATGTGTAAACAAACAGAGAGAGAATCAAATATAAGACTTTAAGACGCTGTCTTTCATTTTATTTTTTCTTATGCTTTAAATATTTCTATTCCACTTTCATAATGGATTCTAAACTGTTGCTGTGTTTGGCTTTATCAGTCCTGCTTTATAACATTGGTGAGTATCATTTTACCACTTTTAAATATTTGTCGTATCTATGAGAGAAAGAGTCGAGGAGGAAGAGGTGGAGGAGAGAGGGAGAGAGAGAGAGAGAGAGAGAGAGAGAATTCATTGACAATAACTTAACGTCTATGCCACTGATTCTCAACGGGGTTCATAAGACCTTTAGGGGTTCACATAAGATTTTGTTGTTAAAATCCATGTTCAATAAATTATTTGTTTTTCTACAATGCACAGAATATTCAAACATTTTTTGTACACTTCCTAATAATATTTATTCATAAATATTTGTTGTTTAACATCGAATGGCTGGTCCCACCCTACTGAGTAAAATAGG
>NC_068988.1:55416977-55417779 GCF_001194135.2 Octopus bimaculoides
GCTAGTGATTCTGCCAGCTCGCCACCTTAGTGCAGTGGTATATTATATTGTTTCAGTCTTTCATCGTACAGAGTTCAAATTATGCCGCTATTGAAACGTTAGCACGCCGGGAAAAATGCTTAGGGGTTTTTCGTCTGTCTTTATGTTCTGAGTTCAAATTTCGCTGAGGTCAACTTTACCTTTCATCCTTTCGGGGTCGATAAATTAAGTACTAGTTGCGTACTGGGGTCGATTTAGTCGACTGGTTTCCTTTCCCAAAATTTCGGGCCTTGTGCCCAGAGTAGAAAAAGATATTGATTGTTACCGTTCGTATATGTGGAAATCGATAAAATAAATACCAGTTACACCCTGGCGTAAAAAAATGATTCTGTGCAAACGAAAAATCATTATAATTATTGATGTTATTATTATTTAGCTCCAGATCAACTTTGATCTAAGATTATGTTATTATATGTTATCATATGTATCATGTTATCATATGTAACATCTTTCTCATTTCAAAACGTTAGTGTGATTCAAAGATAATATCTTTCTCATTTCAAAACGGTAGTGTGATTCAAAGATATCTTATTGTTATTTCTAGCAGTTTGTCTGAGAATTTTACTTGTGATAGACTAGGTGCAGGCATAGTCGTGTAGTTAAGCTATGCAACCACGGATTTTCGGGTACAGTCCCGCTGCACAGCACCTTAAACTAGTGTCTTCTACTAAAACCTCGAGCCGACTAATGTAATGTGAGTGAATTCGATAGAAAGAAAACGAGTAGACGCTCGTCGTATATATATATATATATATATATATAT
>NC_068988.1:55419200-55428571 GCF_001194135.2 Octopus bimaculoides
ATCGGTCGTAAGTCGGACAGGTCGTAAATCGACGACGACCTGTCTATTTATAGGCGCAGGCGTGACTGTGTGGTAAGAAGCTTGCTTCGTCTTCTGCTATAGCCGACCAAAGCCTTGTGAGTAGATTTGGTAGACGGAAACTGAAAGAAGCCTGTCGTGTATATATATATATATATATATATGTGTGTGAGTGTGTTTGTGTATGTGTGTGTGTGTGTGTGTGTGTGTGTGTGCGTGTGTGTATCTACGTGTGTGTCTTTGTGTCTATGCCCTCCCATCACTGGTTTCAATAGGTGTTGGTGTGTCTACGTTCCCGCAACACAGCGGTTTGGTAAAAAGTCCGATAAAATAAATACTAGGCATAAGAAATAAGCCCTAGAGTAGATTTGTTCGACCAAATCTCCTTCAAGGCGGTGCTCCAGCATGGCCACAGCCAAATCACTGAAACAGGTAAAAGAATAAAAAATTAAGAACACACACACAGACGACCGGTTTTTACACAGTGATCGTCAACCAAATTCATTCACAAGACATTAGTTGGTCATGGACCATTGCATAAAACGCTTGTCCAAGGTGCTGTGAAGTAAGACTGAGTCCAAACCGTCCCGTTGCAATGTGAGCTTCTTAACCAAACAACCATGGCTGCGCGTATATAATGGAATATATATTCAAATATTACAATATTTTAACTATCTTTGATGAAAAATTGATTAAAGTTATCATTATAACCAGGAGGATGTGGAGACATTCATCAATTGCTGCACTGTTTTTCTCTTCAAACATCTCATCGGTGATTATTTATTGTATCTTTCATATCTGTAGGAAATGTGTTGATTCTTCTTGTTAAGAACATAAAAAAAAACCCTAGCTAATTCATAGAATTTATCTGTTTTTTTAAAAATCTCTTAAACGCTTCTGTAATTATTTTGTAGTGGAGGCGCAATGGCCCAGTGGTCAGAGCAGCGGACTCGCGGTCATAGGATCGCGGTTTCGATTCCCAGACCGGGCGTTGTGAGTGTTTATTGAGCGAAAACACCTAAAGCTCCACGAGGCTCCGGCAGGGGATGGTGGCGAACCCTGCTGTACTCATTCACCACAACTTTTTCTCACTCTTACTTCCTTTTTCTGTTGTGCCTGTAATTCAAAGGGTCAGCCGTGTCACGCTGAATATCCCCGAGAACTACGTTAAGGGTACACGTGTCTGTGGAGTGCTCAGCCACTTGCACGTTAATTTCACGAGCAGGCTGTTCCGTTGATCGGATCAACTGGAACCCTCGACGTCGTAAGCGACTGAGTGCCAACAACAACAAATTATTTTGTAGTAATTTTCCACTTGGAATAGAATCCTTCCCTTATGTGTACGCAGAAAGTGCTTCATATAATGCGTCATTACATTATATAATACATTATATAGTACAGAAGGGCTTATTTCAATCAGTACTGCAAGTGTAATCAAATATACCAGAGAAATCATACGAAAATGTCTAACAATTTCTTTGCAACATTCTCTATTACTTTTGTTACATTGTATTCGATTACATAGGCAGTCCTGGCCAAAACATTTGACTACAATATAATCTATGTGTGTGGTTCTCAGAGTCCAAGGTCACATTTCTCGTCTTGTGAGCATTTTTTCACCATTATACTTTTACTGTGTCAGTTATTGAAATAATTTATGAAAGTAAATTGATTGATTAACTGCAATCAAATGAAAAAAAAAAGATAATATAGAATATTATTCCGTGTTATAAAATAAAAACAAAAATCATATTATCAATTAGTATGAAATATTGGTTCCAAACTTTGGCAAAAGGCCAGTAATTTCGTGTAAGGAGCAAAATCGATTATATCAACCCAGTACACAACTGGTACTTATTTATTTCATCGACCACCAAAAGGATGAAAGGCAAAGTCGATCACGGCGGAATTTGAACTCAGAACGTAAAGACGGACGAAATGGAATTAAACATTTTCCCTGGCGTGCACTAAACATTTTCCTTGCCAGCTCACAGTCTTAATAATATGAAATAGTATGTTATAAAATATAATATAAAAAGAAATAAATCTTATTTCAATGTATTATAAAACTTCCAAATGATATAATATCGAATATGTTTTTAGGAAGGCCAAAAGCGCTTTATTAAATGCCAACAAAAGAAAAAAACAAACAAAAGAAACACACACACACAAAGATAATAATAGATTGCTCCCAACTAAGATCTTCCGTTTGATTTTATGACAACTTTGGTCTGTGAGGAGAAGAACTAAACTTGAAAACCAAGGAACAAATCCAGTTAGTTTTTCTTGAAGGTAGCTACATTCACAAATATTGAGACGTCTTTGTTTTTTCATCAGTACGTCCAGAACAGCACCGAAGGCACATTCAACCACATAGGTATATTTTTGAGAGGGGTAAAAGCACTTACAGAGTCTATATATCACATTTCGATGTGCAGGTTTTTTAAAACCACAACAAATAAATTGTCCTCGACGACAGTTTTTTTTTTAAATACTAATTTTTGATTGCCATTATTGTTGTACATATTGGCATTTAATTTGGTATATAGCTCGGAGATCCTGGGGTCTCCCCAAGATTCTTATTGCTACAACACATCCTTTGTTGTATTTCTTTATTTCGTTTATTCTTTCAACTTTATACATATTTTATATAATTTTATCTGGGGCGGCCTCATAAATATTCGTCAGTTTAAGCGTGTATCCAAAGCTATGTAGATGAAATCAACCCAATATGGTTTAATGTATGATCTCACACAAAGATCTGTAGCAGAGGACATCAAATGATTTAGATTCCGAACAGCTCAACTTTATTTGTAATCCTCCACCGTATTCCATGTCACTTAGGTTTAAGCTGTGACTTCAATCAATCCCTGCAATCCAACCGCTTATAGGTTCCCGCAATATACGTGTAGTGAAACTAACACCTCGATCGCCATTATATACAAAATCATCTATCGCCATGATATATAAACAAGCGCGGGCGTAGCGGAGAGCAGCATATTGTATCCCTCACGTGACTAATTATTATTTGAAGCGGCAACTGCTTCGTACCGTTCCCGCCAGAACGCAAACTGACCAATCAGTGGCCCTTAATAAGGTCACGTGATGGTGTTTTTCAGATGCTCTCTGGAGCCCCTATTTTGCTTTAAATAGACTAAATTATACCCGGCAAATTCGTCTCGGTTCAGATCTCTTAGAGACCTGTTCCGTGTACCACACAGCAGCAGCAGCCAGCGACAACAACCAACAGCTTCGTACAACTACGACTACCAGCATCGCCGCCAGCGTCAACACCACTTCAACTACGAACTACAAGATTCGCCACCATCGTCAACATGACTTATACGTACACCAGCTAACTTCTAACTCTGTTTGTGCGATTCGCCTTCGCCACGATAGACAACAGACAAGAACCTAGCCTGCGACGAACATCTGTATTCCAGAACCCGGCTCGGCATAGAAGCCCTAGCATCACGACGAGTGATCGCTCTGCCACACACGCCTCAACTTCTTACATACAGACTGTTACTATTGTGTACTCTAAGAACTGGCAAATTCTTATATGTGTTACTGACTCTTTTTATATCTGCTGTATATCGCGCATACACTTACATGTATCACTTACACACACTCTTTTCTTTATACGACGGCCTGTCTTTTATTATGTTTTCATTATGTCGCATTCACACTCACACACAGACATACATTTTAATGTCACAATAAATATTTCTGTTATTCAATCTCTATCGGTTGTGTTCTATCGTCTTCCTTACTGGTCATTTACGAATTCACTATGTTATCGAAGTATAACATATTTATATCATCTTTGATATATCTTGTATTCGACCGTGTGACGCGTTTAAAGAAAGGAGCCCTGTTTTTCCATTCGTCACCATTTCTCCTTTTGGGTTCGCACGGTCGTTCTTACATACGTGTAACACGTTAGTAAGGTTTATTTGTGTTTTAGAACATAAGTTATTGTTACATTCATATAGAGGTGTTCATGCAATACAAGCAAAAGAAATATTCGGATGAAACAACTTACGCGACACAGGAAGTCTTTGTTTGAAATTTTCAACATTTGGTCACTGTACTGTGGTGAGTCTTCTTCAATTGGCCAAGGTTGAATATGTAGCTGCGAAAACAGTTATGAAGAGAGTGAACGCCAATGGGAAACTGACTCATTTTGAAGGTGTGAGAGTGGAGAACGTCATGGCAGCTTGGAGGTCTCAACACTCTGCAAAATTTCTGTGTTCAGGGAAAGTCTAGACGAGCCACCAAACTATCACGTGAACAACAGCCGTTGATTGGATAACAAATGAGTTTGCGCAGTTGTTATCCATTGTGATTTCAAGGCGGCAAGACGTGGATCGAATCCAACTGCTACTTATGTTTTGTCCAAATAGTTTCTTTCTAAGCATATTCAAATCCATTTTAGCTGAAAAAAACACCAAAAGTGAAATTTCAACGATCGCTAACTAAAATTCCACCCAAAATATATCAGAAATAAGCTGTATTTATTGCAGATCTCATATATTAATGTTTCGTTCATTGTACACACACACACACACATATATATATATATATCTAACTTAATTTTAACGTTGTTTATCTTGCAGGACAAGTCTCGGCCTCTTGTGCACCCTGTAAAAACAGTAAGTAATTCGTATTTATTTATATGTCAATGTTTGGTTTTACTCAACTTGCTCATGAAAATATGCATATAAGTTTTTATGTTTTACACGTGATATCTGGAACAAGTCATTGCTTTTTATAATTACCTTCATTGTCAAAGTAATTATGTTATTTTAATATCAAGATAACTTTCTGTTTTGTTCGAGTCCATCAAATTGCCATATATGGTAGTAGTTTTGACGATAGGTTGCAGTTTACGTAAACATGTTATAGCGTATAGACAGACAGTAATTGTCTGAGTAGGACAACCAGAAACTGTCTGTTAACATAAGATCAAGGACAAAATTACTTATATTCTTAAAATTGGCTTGTATGATAGTGATGCATAGGTCTTATATTGCAAACAAGAACAACGGTTCAACATTATACCTTTCTGTGATTGTAAGAAATGCTTGTCGCCATCTGGAACCACATATTGCAATCTCAATTACTCAAAATAACCGCCAATTAAATGTGCGACTACTATTGTTAAGAAATTAGCACTCAACTCATTTGGTTGAAGTTACGCTCAGTTGCATATTATTTGAAAGTAGAACAGTTTTACATTGTCAGATGTTGGAAGGATGAAGAGAATTTAAAAATTTCTCTTAAATTCTCTTCATTCTGTTTCCGAACATCTGATGAGAAAGATGTGATCTACGCCAACGGAATTATAAGTAATATGAACGTAAGTCAAACTGTAATCAACATATATATCTTAAAGATCTGAACAGCATTTGTCGTCATATGTAACCATAGACTTTTGCCAAAAAGCATATTTATGGCAGTAGTTGTCAAACAGTACACCGAGAGGCACTAGTTCTTCGTAAACGGTAATCTGAGTGAGTCGCATAATTTCAAAAAGTATAATTTCAGATTCTTGGGAAATTTAAATTAACACTTGAGTGTCTTAAAAAAAGAAGCGTTTTGTTAATAATTTTGCTTCACATGCGTTTGATTAATATAACAAGGTAAGTAATGTGGGTAATTCTTTCAGAATTTTGAACTATAATTTCGAAGTAATGTGTACTAGTTTTTTATATTTGATTTTAAAATCCACACAGAGTAAAAAGAGTATTGCGAAACATAGCTGGAACATAAATTTGAAGATGTCTACGAGAGCGACCTTAAAGCTTGGAGTATTAACTCATAAGGGGAGGAGAATGGGAAAAGAAAGTGAGTTCAAAGGAGAGAAAGAAGAGAGAGTAGAGGGGAACAGAGGAAGGAAGAGAGAGAAGAGAAAGAGAGAATAAGTGGGGGAAAGAGACTTTTGGTGGTTAGCAATCTGGATAGGATTAACTGAAACGTGGGTGTGTGCGTGCGCACGCGCGTGTGTGTGAATATCCATATGTATCAAATGCATGTAAAAATAGATTACATCGATTTAAGAGTCATGAACACTAATGTAGCTAGAATGTGTGCCGCTCGGGGCGGCCCTTCTGTTTACCGTCCCCGGACCCCCCCCCCCCCAAAAAAAACACGTACTGCCTACAGCAGACCCAAAAGTGGCGCCCGGGGCGCGAAATTTTTTTCCCACGAGAGTTTCCACGAGAGTTCCAGCATACAG
Organism: Octopus bimaculoides; assembly: GCF_001194135.2. Lineage (NCBI taxonomy): Eukaryota > Metazoa > Mollusca > Cephalopoda > Octopoda > Octopodidae > Octopus > Octopus bimaculoides. The sequence goes on from NC_068988.1 coordinate 55,425,460, forward strand.
CCAATCAGAGCTCATCTTGAAAATCCACATACTGTGTACTGCTACAGTACAGCCAGTCAGGTATAGAATGGTGTATGCCACTCTGTGAATACAGCATAGCAAGTCTCACACAAGCACCGCATTCCCTCCCTCCACCATTCTCATAGATCAATTGAGCACCATTTCTATATGGAGCTAACATTAGGTACCTATGCTCAGACTGAGATTACTGATACTGCATGTACCCATTGATATATGCAAGGAGGGCGCAATACGACACAACGCCATATTGATTACGATGTTTCCAGATCAACACCAACATTTCAAATTAGGAATGTACAAAATCAGTCAACAAATTAGGAAACTACATTCATTTGCATTTTCTAGTAAATTACGCAAATTGGCAACACTTATGGCATCATCGGTGAGCAACTCTCCATTCACTTTATACATTAAATTTCACTTTTGTCGCCCCTATTAACCCGTTTAGAACAGTTGGCATTTGCTATAACGCACATCTTCCACTGAACTCAACCAGAGCATTTTCCTGACTAGGTGGACACTAGTTTGATAGCTCAACTCTGATTGGCTGTATGCAAATGAGTTCATAACTGGGGTCCGGAACTCTCATGGGAAAAAAAATTTCGCGCCCGTAATCATGTGTAACTTCAGCGGAGTTGGGATCTGCAAATTAGTGACCTGTGCAGTTTAGATACCCGTAAAAAATAGAGATAAACCTCTCCAGCATACAGTTATACTGAGACGACAGGCTATTAGTCTCCCCACAACATGAGGAAATTTAATTAGCATATTTTAGGAATTTAATTTAATCCTAAAACTGTATCAGCTTTAAAATGTCATTTGTTTTAGACTTTACATTAGACTTAACTATAAGCAAATATTACACTCACAGAAAGGTCAATGATGACGTAGTTTAAATAAACAACTTAGCAACATTATTATCCAGCTTGTCCATATTTAAGAATATGTTCAATAGAGCTGCGACCTATAATAAAGGTGTGTTAATAAGAAGCGGCTAACATGGACCACCTCTTCCACTGGGAAGCAGTGGTCTATATTTGTATGGTCTCTATACTTTGACCTGTCCAGCATGGAAGTCTCTGCTTGGAGCTTTCGCTAGCTACCACACCGCAACAAGGACTGGTCATTGTGGTGGATTTTATATTACGCTTCCATCTATTTTAGATTGCCATATTTTTTTGTGGGTATAGCAACACATCGGTGAAACAAACTGAAGACAATTTGGTTCCGTCACTTTTTGCTGCAAAATGTTTTTTTTTTCCCTCTTGTACTTTTTGAGCACGTTTTTGCTACGAATCAAAGCTCTCGTAAAGATGCTAAGATTGTCTTTACTAACAAGCTGAAATTGATATCTATTTGCATTAAGAACTTGATGTGAATCGAAACAAGCTGCATGACGAAAGATGCGGTATGCTATTAATTAACAAACCACTGGACTTAGCGACAACCAACTATGAAGAAACTTGCCACAACATTTGGAGAACCCGGTAATCAGTGAGGTTATTTCGAAGTCGGCAAACATGTAGTGGAGATTCGCTCGCCAATTTTTACTGTGAGACCATCATTTTCTTTTTTGGATTAAATTTACTCAGAGTTCTGTTACTGCTTTTCGGCTGGAAACTATAACATCATGAAGTGTCTTCTTGTCACCCAACAAAAGGAGTAGTTTCTCAACATCGATACACTCTTATTAATGATAGTTGAAGTAGAATGATCTGAAAGCAAAGTGTTACAGTACAAAGCGTTTCATTTGGGTGGTTTTCACGTATTTTGAACTCACTGGCTTAATTACTCGAGCTTTTGCTTGCCTGCTGAATGTCTACTCTGAACTCTTCAGAACGGTTTCAAATCACAGTAATGCTACCTGTAAAGCTGTACGGATTGTCATGCTGTTAATTCAAGCTGCAGATGATAAAAAACTTATAAGCAGAACTCAGTGGACGATTGAGCTACAATTGCTGTGAATAGACAATGCCCCGTAAATCCGAATCTTCAGGAATTCACCCCTCGTTTCATAGACAAGCGCCGAAATTTGAGAACTGTCGTTGTGTAGGTTGTGATAGTCATACAATAGACGTGGCAATCTATCAAACTTTATTCTTTTTGTTTACTTTATTTATTGGAATTTTCCACTGTCAAATTCGTTTTCTTTCATGTAACTTTGCAATAAAACTAGGAACTGACGCTGAATTTAATTTATTATATATAAAATTAACTCCACAATATTACATAAAAACTTTACCCGTCAATTGTCGAATTATATTTATTTATTTAATGTAACTTTGCAATCAAACTGAAAAGTGACTTTGAATTTGATATTTTACACAAAACAACACGTAATATTTTTTATGTCTGGCCTCATAGTTTTGTAGCATGTCTGTATTAGCATTTGTTCAAAACATGCATTTTGACTTCAAGGTAGGCTCAAACGACACTCAGTTTACAGCTCTTCTCGGTCTCTGAGTGGCTGGATTAATAAGCTCCCTTGAACAGATGTTCTCTGCTACGTCCTATTGTCACTTATATAATGTAGCCTGTCGCCATATTCAGTGGAGTTCCTTTGAGTTCCTGGTCTCGCTCTTCTAAAGGACTCCCAGTGTGCAGTTTTGTTCTATCGCGTTAACGCTGGCCTCTCTCACACGAGAACATTCTTTTTCCACGTGCACCAGCAGAATAGACGTGTAGTGAAACCTCTCTCTCGGGCATTCAATCATAAATGATAACGAAGCTGCTGTAAGGACGACCGTGCGAACTCAAAAAGGAGATATGGTGACGAATGGAAGAATCAGAGGACTCCTTTTATTTAAACGTGTCACACGGTCGAATACAAAATAATATATCAAAGATGATATACATGATATGTTATGCTACGATAACATAGATGACCAGTAATGAAAGACCACAACCGTATTAGATGAATAACAGAGATATTTATTGTAGCGTTAAAGATGTATGTCTGTGTGTGAGTGTGAATGCGACATATAATAACATAATCAAAGACAGGCCGTCATACAAAGAAAAGTATGTATGTGAGTGATACATGTGTGTGTATGTGAGTTATTACAGCAGATAGAAAGAGAGTCAATAACAC
>NC_068988.1:55429046-55430296 GCF_001194135.2 Octopus bimaculoides
AACTGGACCGAGACAAATTGTTGGGTATGAGTTGATCTATTTAAGGCGTTAAGGGGGCTCCAAGACGGTAGCAGAAAAACACTATCACGTGACCTTATTAAGGGCTGTGATTGATCAGTTTGCGTTCTGGCGGGAACGGTTCGAAGAAGTTGCCGATTCGAATAATGATCAGTCACGTGATGACAAGGTTAATGTTTTCCGCTACGTTCGCGTTTGTTTATATTTAAATGAGAAGAATGGCGATAGCAGTTTTGTATCTAGTGACGATAGGTAGTTTCACTACACTGCTAACCGCCTTGGACTCTTCTGCCCACCATCCTGATTGGTTCTTATTTGCGCGGCAAGTGTCCCCATGTTCTGCTTGCTAAGGCGGCATTACGTCCAATCGTGGCCTAAAGATAAGTCACGTGAGAAAGAGTTTTTCTGGGTTTCCGGTGAGCCCTATTTCGCCTATAAATAAGCTCGATCCAACGACGGTAGTCGTCTTCGATTTCAGATCTCTCACAGGTCTGGTCGTTGACCACACATACAGAACACAGCTACAGCTACAGCCAGTTCCAGCGCCGACGTCTTCACCACCTATGTACTGTCTACCACAACGTCGTGCGCCAGCAACCCCACCACCAAGTACACACCAATATCAACACACTCGGTTTTATATCGACCCTGTTTGAGTGGATTGTTTCCACCACGAGCAATAGTCAGAATTAACCAGCGAGAATATTCTGTATCAGGTAAACGGTCACATCATTCGACGCTCAACACACATACTGTGATACCACAGCTCTGCTACTTGGCCACAACTTCCTGCGTATGAACATTCTATCTCCTTGTGTAACTCTAATACGAACTGGTATTTCTCTGTCTCAGTGTTTGAGACTTGTAGTCTATGTTACAGACACTCTTTCTATATTCTGTGTTCCTCTCATTCACCCACACACTTGTACACTCACATATTGTACACACACTATTGCTTATACGACTGTCCGTCACTTCACAATGTTGTATACCTTCTCTTGTACACGAAGGCCTGACTTATCTACTGTGTTATTTTTATATGCCGCATGCACGCACACACAGACACAAACAGTTTCACTATGTTAATAAACTTACTCTCATTATATATCTAACGGTTCTGTTTGTCCTAAGTTCTTTTACTGGCATTATGGCTCGTATCTCTCACGACGAGCCTTCTATCTTATATATCTTATTTTGTGTTCGACCGTGCGACATGGTAAAAAGGAGCCTTT
>NC_068988.1:55430587-55434333 GCF_001194135.2 Octopus bimaculoides
GGCAATTGTCCTGGGGTTGATTTGCTTGACTAAAGGTGGTGCTCCAGCATGGCCACAGTCAAATAACTGAAACAACTAAAAGAGTAAAGATGGTGAGCTGGTAGGATTGTTAGAACACTGGAGAAAATTACTTTTTGTTCACCTTCACATTCTGGGTTCAAATTCTACCAAGGTCAACTTTACCTTTCATCCTTCTGGGACCAATAAAATAAGTACCAGTTCAGGAATGGGGTCAATGTAATCGACTTAGCCCCTCCTGCAAAACTGCTGGCCATGTGCCAAAATCTGAAACCATTATTATTATTATTATTATTATTATTATTATTATTATTATTATTATTATTGTAAAAGTAGCAGGCTGGTAGAATTGTTAGAACATTAGACAAAATGCTAAGCAGCATTTCATCTGGATTCAAATTTTGAGCTCAAATTTCACCAAGGTTGACTTTGTCTTTTGTCCTTTTGGGGTCATTGAAATAGGTACTAGTTGCATACTGGAGCTGATGTAATCAACTTACCTCTTACCCCCAAAATCAGGCCTGGTGCATATAATAGAAACAATCATTATTATTATTATTATTATTATTATTATTATTAAATGCATGCCATCAAAGTGACACTGCGGTAAAATATACAAAGCCCAATATACCCATCACGACTATCCACCTGATAAGGAAACATCAGGCACATGCATCACAACCATATGTACAAGACATGGTGATCTCATATCAAGATAAACAGCACATGATCTTGGAGGTGGTGCCCAGTTAGAATTTTATTCAGGTCGAGTAGCCCATCCCGCTCAAAAGGTCCCTGAATAAGGGTTGTTTAAGGATGATGAACAAAACATCCATGTTTCCAAAGATGAATTATTCAAACCCCAAAGAATTCCTCTCAACATATGGCTATGATGCTCCCCCACTACTTCTGCTTGTGATCAGAGATGCACATATTGTCAACCACTAAGGGACATTCTCAACTGGTTAAGGTCAAGCAATTATTATTTTTATTATTATTAATATCATTATTATTATTATCATCATTATTATTAAGGCAGTGAGCTGGCAGAATTGCTAGCACGTTAAACAAAATGCTTAGCAGTGTTTCAATTTCTGCCGAGGTCGACTTTGGCTTTCATCCTTTTGGAGTTGATAAATCAAGTTCCAGTTACATACTGGGGTCGATGTAATTGATTTGTCCCCTTCCCCGAATTTCAGGCCTTGTACCTTTATTACAAAGGATTATTGTTGTTGTTGTTATTGTTGTCGTTATTGTTGCTACTGTGGTTGCTGCTCTTAATGCCAACTTTATTTTTCTTTTTTAATTCTAGGTTGGTTTAAGCCGGGTTCAAAATACATATATGAGTACACTACTGAGGCATCTGCAAATTTTATTGGAATAGAAGCAGTTCCTGCTGGAGGACAGTTAACCTGTAATGTCCTTGTCTTTACACCTTGTAAATGTCATGAAAATATTAAGGTATTATTATGAAATATCACTTGATAATTAATATATTTCCTCATTTACTTCGATATATAAATATATAAATATTATATATGATCATGTCATATAAAATTGTGTGAATATAAATATTTATGTATTTAATACTAGAAGTATGTATAATGTATAACTTGTATAACTTATATGAAAGCCTTTAAATGTCAGATTACATATGATGTAAAAACATCTGAATATTCTCTAAAGTAAACAAAAGACGAACGAGAAAGCTTCTGACAGACTTGTTTCACTGAAGATACACTGTGTGTGCATGCATGAGTGTGTGTGCATGTGTGTGTGTGCATGTGTGTGTGAAGAAAAAATTAATAAAAAAAAGACAAACATAATCTTGCAGTCAATAAGTCTGTTTGGAAATCATACAGTTTAGGTTCTAGTCATGCCTCATGACATGCTGAGAAAGTGTGTTCTACAATAGATGGTTGTTAGTAACTTTAAGAAATCACCACCATCATCATCTTTATCATCATCCACATCATCATTATTATTATCATCACCATCATCATCATCATTATTTAATGTTCATTTTTCCATGCTTGCATAGGTTGGATAGAATTTGTTGGAGTAGATTTCTATGAGCAGATTTTCTAGGCAAGATAATAATTCCCTTCGGCCAATTGGCCAGACATGTTTTTTGCACAAGACTGCGAATGAAGGCTACTGCATGTATGATGGTGATACTCATAAGATACTTGTCCTAGGTGCAACATGGTGAAACTAAAACTGAAAAGATGTGGTTGGGAGGCAGGTTTGTTGGCTGCTCAGTCATGTCTTATCCATATGAAAATTAATACTATTCTCATAAACTGTGGAAGTGGTATACTCAAGAAGACATGGGATGAGGTGAGGAAGCATGAACTTCATACGTTGGACTTCACAGGGGGAATGACAAGAGACTGAGACCTTTGGAGATATGTTGTGATAGGGAAGATCACATGCTGTGCTTGAGTCAAGTGAAATCATAGTCATAGCTGATGCAAGTGCTGTCTGACTGGCACCCTTGCTGGTGGCACGTAATAAGCACCATTCAAGCATGGGTCGATGCTAATGCTACCTGACTGGCTCCCTGTGTCGGTGGCATGTAAAAAGCGCCATCTGAATGTGGTTGATGCCAGTGCCGCCTGACTGGCTCCTGTGCCAGTGGCACGTAAAAAGCACTCACTACACTCTCGAAGTGGTTGGTGCTAGGAAAGGCATCCAGCTGTAGAAACTTTGCCAGATCAAATTGGAGTCTGGTGCAGCCTCCTGGCTTGCCAGTCTTCAGTCAAACTGTTCAACCCATGCCAGCATGGAAAGCGGACGTTAAACGACGACGATGATGATGATGATCTATTTGTAATTCACCAATGTTTTTTTTATTGTTTTAGGTTGCTATGACAGGATGTTCAATGACTTTGGTTGACAGCAATGGAAGAGACAAGGAAACCAAAACAGCATATAAAGATCTACTGAAAAAGTAAGATTTTCAACAAAATAAGAATCCCTTCTCTCTTTCAAACACATACAATTTTCTCTACACATATGTCAATGCTCAAAGGAAATAAACACACACATGCATGCTCATAAATATATACACACATTGACATGTTTCTGAGCATGAGCAAACATGCACATGTACAAGACATACACAGATAAATTAATTTCCAGCAATTGTAAACACAACAAAATGCATGAGGGCCACTGTTTCTCCATCCAACCCGTAAGGGCTCCCGTGTGCATAAGAAGGATTCCCATCACTAACTAGAAGTTACAGAGGAGAATAAAGTACAAAGTGGAAGTGATTAATATGCAATAATAAAGTGAGAGACAAATTACTATATTTTCCAAACAATTCAAACAGACATTCTAATCAGTGAAATCAAAATTCATCACATTAAAATAGAAATAATATCACTTTAAGATTTAGGATTAAACATCAAACAACTAATAGAAGCAAATATTTTCTATTAACTGTTTTACTAAATCTTATTACTTGTGCTGAAAATGCAACATTCATTGAGTATCCTTCATCAGTTTTATAACTCAAAACACATTGCGTATGTTTATATGTAAGCATTTATATCTCCTTCATGTGTGTGTATAGGAGTGGCTGTGTGATAAGTAGCTTTCTTGTCAGCCACATGGTCCGGGTTCAGTCCCACTGCATGGCATCTTGGCCAAGTGTCTTCTACTATAGCCTCGAGCCGACCAAAGCCCTGTGAGTGGATTTGGTAGACAGCAATTGAAAGAAG
>NC_068988.1:55434343-55437587 GCF_001194135.2 Octopus bimaculoides
AACAGTATGGGTGTTGGGGGTGTGGGCCTGTAGCCTGGGAAGAGGAAAAGCAGTAGTTGTATACTGCCAACTTAGCGTGACAGTCCCAATAAGGGAATATACTACTGTTGTTAAGCCCTAGGAAGCCAGACCGCTTCCTATTAGGCCTTGACGCATTTCCTGTGCCCTTATATATATATGTATATATATACGTGTGTGTGTCTGTGTGTGTATGCTTGTGTGTCTGTGTTTGTCCCCCCACTGTCACTTGACAACCGATACTGGTGTGTTTACATCCCCATAACTTAGCAGTTCAGCAAAATGGACCAAAAGAATAAGTACAAAGATTAAGTCGTGGGATCAATTTGTTCAACTAATCATTGTATTAGGCAAAATCTCATCAGAGGGGTAGAAAAGATATACTGTTAGGTTATTAGGTGAGGTGATTTTAAAACACAACACCTAATAACCTATTGGTATATCTTTTCTACACCTCTGATGAGATTTTTACTGAACACAATGATTTACTTATTGTAATTTTATCTCTTAACTAAATTGAAACAGCTGTAAGAGAATATGCTTATTTTTGCAGATAATAAATTATATTAATGCTACATCTCCATTTTCTAAATTTTCTTTATATATATCAACTAAATCAACATGCTTCACATTAAGGCAGTAACAATATCACTTTAAGCTTCTAATCTGCAACTCAATTGCCAGTTTAATATCACCTCAAATTTACTTAATAAGCTATTGAGTGTACAATTAAATTGCCTAATTAATCCTTTAGCTTTAAAATCTTTTCTTTTCTTTTTGCAATATGTAAACTTAAGTAACAAGACACTAAGAATATATTGACCGAAAAACACTACTATTACTGCCCATGGGAATGTCTCAGACTCTGACCTGTCTAAATACTTATCTCACAGACAAAATGTCCTGTTTTATCTAAAAGAAACTTAACTCTTTTAACTTGTCTTTTTTTATACCAGAAAATTCATTATCATTTGTACTATATATTTAGTTTTCATTTTTAATCAATATTCAGATTTAAACTTACCTTTAGGCATTCAATCTATTGACATAGATATTCCCTCCTATGCCAGTTTTAAATCTAAAACTGACCTTGCCTGTGCTTGTGCTATGTAAAAAGCACTCAGTCCATTCTGCCGGATGGTTGGTGTTAGGAAAGGCATCCAGCCGTAAAAACCCTGCCAAAACAGACACAGAAGTCTGGTGCAGGCTCTTGTCTGGCTGGCTCCTGTCAAACCGTCCAACCCATGCCAGCATGGAAGGCGGACGTTAAACAATGATGATACTTGCATCTTCGTACAAATTGCTTGCTAGACTTAACACTCCATATTTAACACTAAACTTATATTTAATACTAAACTTATTCACAGAACCTCCCACTGATTCTAATAACAAACCATCTAACTAATCCTTAAACATTCCTTATGCTTTACTTATTCATCATCTGGGTCCTTAAATCCCTGTTACAGATAACATTTAAGTCTTTTGTATAAACATGCTTATATTACCTGTTGCAAAAACTAAAACTTTCACAACCACATGAAGAGACAAATCTTAAAATTTCCCACTTAATAACTACAACGTAACTACAACGAGCATATGGCGCAGTGGTTAAGAGCGTGGGCTACTAACCCCAAGATTCCAAGTTTGATTCCAGGCAGTGACCTGACTAATAATAATAATAATAATAATAATAATAATAATAATAATAATAATAATAATAATGATAATAACATTGAAAAATACCTTAGGAATGAGAACCCAGGTTCGAAATTTCCCCAAGACACCTGATGAAGGCTGGAGGGTATATCAGCCGAAACGTTGTGTTAACAACAAACAAGATGAGGACAAATATCTGTCAAATGTAAATAATGTAAATAATGAACTACAACAGATATTTATTATTATTAAATAATGTCCCAGTCCCACAGATAATTGGTTGAAATGTGTAACTAAAACATTTCTGGAACTGTACCTATTAAAAGATTGTATTCTTATCCTTAAAAGTTGAGTTTAAATACATATTATTTATTTCTTCATATAATATTTATTTCTTTATATAATATTTATTTCTTTATAACTTATAAATTATCTGACAGCATTTCTACTTCGTTGCTTTAACTGCGTCTCTACTTAGCTGCTCTGTTTGTCTTTTGTACATACATATTATTAATCGATCTGTTATCAAAAGACAATTATAATAAATTTCATCTGGATCTTCTCTAAATAAAGCGCAACAAAAATTGCCTGTTTAAAAACTAGCACCTGTAACATGATTACCACATAAAATCTTTAACCTTTTGAGCATACTAAAGTAATATGATGATCTCAGCAAAACATAATATTCATACAACTTCCCTTTATCATATAAACCATTAAGCTCCCTTTACATTACCTATAAATCTTACGTATAATTTGTACAGTGTCTTTCTTTCTCTTATCATAGCTATGTTGCTTCCTCACAATTGACTATGAAAAATTAACAGCATTTTCCCTTCTCTCATAACCCAATCATTTAAGCCCAAAGAAAACATATACATACATATATACACACACATATGCACACACACACACACACACGTATGCTTGTATGTATGTATGTATGTATATACATATATATATATATGTCCCTTTTTTGTATTCCTTTATATATATATATATAAATCAATCTATCTATCTGCATTTATGAATAAATATGATTGTGCCTGATAGTCTAGGTAGGGATGGAGTGAATTACCAGCTGCTTCCAAATGAATAAACACTGACATTTATTGAGATTGATTAACAGATTTGCAGCTCAAAAACATATATATATAGAGAGAGATAAAATTAATATAAACAGCTGAGTATGACTGAAGGTGCTGACATGCCTACATTGCTAGAAATAAGAGTTGAAATACTCTTAATGCTGCAGGAAGAACGCAGATATATGCTGACGGGCGATCCAGCCATCCCATGCCGACTCGAAAATTCTCAGACCAAATGTCTAGTTTCGTCTGTTCTGTAGATCTGTTCAATGAGGACTGCTCAAGTGGCACATGTTTTGCTGTCAGCATATGTGTATTTACTATAAAAATTTATAGATGATTTAGCAGAATGCAAATCCATTTATAAAAGATTAATTGGGACAGTTAAGTGCAATGTGATATGGAAAAATTCAATCATAACTAAGTGTGACGAAGGGTGCTGATATGTATATATATATATATATATATATATATATATATAA
>NC_068988.1:55437910-55448441 GCF_001194135.2 Octopus bimaculoides
TATATATATATATATATGAAAATTGGTTTGGGGGGTGAAAATGCACCTGGGTTTTAAAGAGAATTTTAGTTTTTATGAATTTTTAAAATTCATTAAAATAACATACTGGTTTCAGCAATTTTATATTTTGTTTTTCAATTGTAAATAGAAATAAGTTGAAAATTACAAAAAAAGAAAAAAGATTGCACTAGGGAAAGTTTCAATGCATTATGATATGCTCAAAAATCAAAATGCTCAATAAGTTTCTTATTACTGTGAAACTTGAACACTTGACTACACACACACAACACACACATATGCACACACACACACACACACACACATGCACTTGCACACGCACTTGCACATGCACACTCATGTACATATCACTCATATACATACATACACATGTGCACAGAGCTAAATAAATTAATGCAGCAGAAATTGTTTTAAGACTAGAAGCCAAAAAAAATCTTCATAGATTTGAATTTGCATTGGCACGCAAACCTTAACACACATACACACAGACACACACACATGCACAGGCACCACATACCAAATATAGCCAAACTGTTACAGTTGTAAAATATCTTGTGAGTATTAGCCATACAATATAACAAATTTCAACAGATTCCATGTTGAGTTCAGTTTGGAAGAAGGTCTTGTGAAAAACGGAGAAATTTACAGTCACAAAGAGGAGAAGTCCATAGCTCTGAATATTAAACGAGGTGTTGTAAGGATGCTACAACTAAAAGTGGGAAAACCGGAAAATTACAATAACACCTTTAACCAGGTAATTATTCCTTTGTTTCGTTAGAGCCTCAACAACATTATGTACACTGATTGGCTTCCATTTTTGGTAGCTCAGAAATTTAGCATGTTTTTTTTTTCTAAAGTAGCAAGTTATTCATAATAATTGTTCATATTTTACTTTTGCAGAATTCTTGATGTGATGTCATTTGTTGAAACAGATTTTGTTGTACCTTGGTGGGATTATTATGCTAATAAACAACACACATACACACTGGTTCTGTTTCACTTCTTTTATTATTATTATTATTATTATTGGTGAACATTTTGTTAATATTTAGCCAATTAACTAAGAAGCTATTGTTTGAGTAGTTGTTTAGTTAATCAAGAAGACAGGCAGATAGACCTTGAAGCAGACTTGGAGTAGAGAGGGCATGTCCATAATGAGGTTGTGAATGGCAACAAAAAGACTTTGACAACGCTTGATGATTGATTAATTAACCAAATGATTAGCCAAACAATATACTTGTTAATTGGTTTAGTGTTAATGAACTGACTACTAATAAAAGAAGTACAATAAAACCAGTGTTTGTATTTATTATTGGCAAATGACCCTCTTGAGATATAGCGAAAGTGTCCATACTATTTTTTCTGAAATATCTTGTATGTTGTTGTGCAAGAGATAATGAGCTGAGTTAGCCTAGTTGAACTCTACCTTGTTATTAACTGTAGAAAAAACTTGTAGTTAAGACATAAGTAAAAAGATGTTTGAATCAGAATGCAAATTATGCTGCTGACTCGGTTCTTTTTTATTCAGAAGTATTAAAGAGAAAGGTAAAGACCTCTTTTGGTCATGAATGACCATGGGATTGCACCTAGAAAGTTCCCCTCCTAAGCACAAGTCTGAGCAAGGTTGTTTATGGAAGACCAGCAGCTGTCCATGCATACCAGCCTCCCCTCTCCATGCCACCGAAGCTATCAAAGGGAATGGCACTAGTGGTGTCACAACTCATTTCTACAGCTGAGGGAACTGGAACAATGTGAAATAAAGTGTCCTGATCAAAAACACAACACACAACCTGGGCTGAGAATCAAATTCACTACCTCATGATTATGAGCCCAATGCTCTAACCACTGAGCCATGGACATTCAGTAATACTTCTTGATAAATATCTGAATGGTCAAGATAGCAAAATATACCTTTCTCATTGTAAATTTATATCAAAACATTGATTACTTCCTTATTCTTCTACATAAACATGTGTTAATTTATGCTTTATTTGACATAAGTTTTAGAGCATTCAGTATGGTTGAAATTACCACCTTTTGCTTTGTTTTGATTTATGAGGAAATATAATAATATCTATTGATCTATATATACAGAGTCCACTAAAAAAATGTATGCACACATCAGGAAAAGAAAAGTCTGTATAAATATTGGATCTAGTTTTTTTTCATTCGCAAAATATGCATTTTTTTTAAAGGAAGTAAAAACTTTGAAAATTGGCTATAATAATGTAGACATTCAGTCTCATTGCTTTGAAGGAATGATGTTGTGGAGAAAAAATTGAAGAAAAAGTTACAGAGGTTTAAAAAAAAAAAAAACTGTATTTTTAGCTAATAGGAAGAGAGAAATTTTCTGCGTTTAGCAGAGCAGTGTCAACTTTAAGGTTATACCCTGTGAAATTTATAGTTTAGTGTCTGACCTGTTCATAGTAGGTTTCTAAATAAATAGAAATACCTAATAAAATCAACATGTATCATCTTACTGTTTCTTTTGTCTCTTCATTGATTGTATTTAAAAAATTTTTTTGATTTGTTATATTAATATATTTGTCTGCATGTGTTTACTTCATGCGTATTTCAGTATTATGTATACCTGTCATGTATTTGTGTACACCATTAATACACAAGTGCCTCTGTGTGTGTGTGTGTGAAGTTGAGTAATGATTTCATGTTTGGATTTGTAAATTACGATAAGAATAACACTGGTCAACAAAGAATTTGCCCTAAGGAAAAGAATATCTGTATCTTATATGTTTTTGCATGCAGAATTCAAAAATAATGTCAAATTATCTGTATCACTCACAGTTTCTCTGTTCCACATGATAACTCTCTCCTGTTACATGGGTTAAATTTCAGTTAAGCTGTTGAAATGTGAAGCTAACAGTTTAAGAAATACTCCTAATTTAAATTTTTATGAATAGAATTAATCTAGGGAAATCATAAATCCAGCTAAATGAGTCAATGAGTCCCCAAAATATATGAAATGGAAAATATGTAAAAATACTAACACACAGAAGCACAGAAAAACATGTAATATACTAACACACAGAAAAATTTAAAACAAAACATGTGGGTGAAAAGAATCTCATGGTGTGAAGAATCAAGTGTGAAAAATCAATATAGACAACAGCAGCACAGACAACAGTGAACCACAACACAGTGTGCGGTTGTCATGGTAACAAGCTGCTAATACCATGCTTTCAGTTGATTGGCTAAAATTACCCAAATTTCCCAATTTTAATTCCAAATAGCATCAGATTCTTTAATTTATGAGATAACGTAATTGGTTGATCATAATCAAAATTCAGAGATGCATTGAAATTGAAAGCAATCTGGGCATAATTAAGTGGGGCTCATTTTGCGAATGAGAAAGACTAGATCCTAAGTATTTAACTTCTACAAGTACCTCTATAAATATAAATACCTCTTTCAATGTTTTATCAAATTGTGATAACACTGAATAAGTTGCAATAATACAGAATTAAAATATTTATAAAGATTTTCCTTTCCCTGAAGTGTATTTATATCTTTTTGGTGGATTCTGTATTTGTGCTTTCTTAAAAATGTAAGAAGTAAAATTTAAATATTTATTTTCATTCTTACTTACAAACGGATTATAAACTTCTATTACATTACATTTTGAATTGTTCTTTGTAATTTAGCATTATACATAACATTACTCGACTTCCAGAATTAGGAGTTAAATAGTTTTCTCCTTTTTTAGAAATCTACATGAAAATATACCATGGTTATTTGTGTATAAGTCACATTCTTTCATACGTGATTTGAAATGAAAAACAAAAAAATAAATAATGGTGCTACACACAGGGCAATTTGGTCTAAGATTTAACACTAAATTAAGAGTATAATTTATGCAGGAGTGGCTGTGTGGTAAGTAGCTTGCTTACCAACCACATGGTTCCGGGTTCAGTCCCACTACATGGCATCTTGGGCAAGTGTCTTCTACTATAGCCTCGGGCTGACCAAAGCCTTGTGAGTGGATTTGGTAGACGGAAACTGAAAGAAGCCCATCGTATATATGTATATATGTGTGTGTGTGTTTGGCCCACTAGCATTGCTTGACAACCAATGCTGGTGTGTTTATGTTCCCGTCACTTAACGGTTCGGCAAAAGAGACCAATAGAATAAGTACTAGGCTTACGAAGAATAAGTCCCGGGGTCGATTTGCTCGACTAAAGGCGGTGCTCCAGCATGACCACAGTCAAATGACTGAAACAAGTAAAAGAGAAAAAGAGTATGAGTAAATACAGTATATTTTAAGAAATAGCTTGTTATAATTGAAGTAAACTCATATAAAAATGTGGCACTGCCAAGCTGACACCTTTATTAATCATTTTGCTTTTTCTAAAATATGATTTGTTGTTATTTTTCAGTGGGACATTTATGGATCTTGTCAAGTGAACTATGAATTTTCAACTAAAAAGAAATGGACCATTCACACTGACCTTGATATTACCAACTGTGATCTTCACAGCTACTTTAAATACCAGTTTGTTCCCAGGAGTCATATAAAGACTTTATCAGGAGGTTTCCATGTCACAAACTTAACTGAGGTATGTACCAGTTTCTTAATATTTAGAATTACCAGGGCGGCGAGCTGGCAGAATCATTAGCACTCCAGGTGAAATGCTTAGCAGTATTTCGTCTGCCGTTATGTTCTGAGTTCAAATTCCGCTGAGGTCGACTTTGCCTTTCATCCTTTTGAGGTCAATTAAATAAGTACCAGTTACACACTGGGGTTGATGTTATTAACTTAATCACTTTGTCTGTCCTTGTTTGTCCCCTCTATGTTCAGCCCCCTGTGGATAATAAAGAAATAAATATTTAGAATTACTAGTCTGAGCTATACAGGCACCATAAGTGAATGGCAACCTTTAGGAATTTTCTCAAATTACAAGAAATATTGATTAAATCTCTTTCAAATTACTCCCTACTTTCTTAAAAATGAAAGGACACATTAGATAATGTATTATCAACTACTTTACAGAGTGTATTAGGTGGCTTTTATCATGCACTAGAGAAGTTGTCATGACCTCAACTAGACTACTACTTCTACTTAATTGTCAACTATTTTATAGAGTAGGTGCAGGTGTGGATGTGTGGGAAGAAGCTTGCCTCCCAACCACATGATTCCAGGTTCAATCCCACTGCGTGACACCTTGGCAAGTATTTTCTACTATAGCTTTGGGCTGACTGAAGCCTTGTGAATGGATTTGGTAGATGGAAACTGAAAGAAGCTCGTCATATATATATATATATATATATATATATATACATATATATGCATATATATGTATGTATTTATGTGACTGTGTCTTTGTATCATTGTTTGTCCCCCCACCATTCCTTGATAACCGATGTTGGTGTGTTTATGTTCCTGTAACTTAGCAGTTTCGCAAAAAGAGACTGACAGAATAAGTGTAGGTTTACAAAGAATAAGTCTTGGGGTCGATTTCTTCAACTAAAAAACCCTTTAAAGTGGTGCTCCAGTATGACAGCAGTCAGATGACCAAAACAATTAAAAGAATAAAATAAAAAAGACTAGTGTACTGGGTGCATTTTACTATGATGCCCATCAATATTAGTGCGCATTATTTACATTATTTACATTTGACGGATATTTGTCCTCATCTTGCTTGTTGTTAACACAATGTTTCGGCTGATATACCCTCCAGCCTTCATCAGGTGTCTTGGGGGAAATTTCGAACCTGGGTTCTCATTCCTAAGGTATTTTTCGATGTTATTATTATTATTCAGGTCACTGCCTGAAATCAAACTCGGAATCTTGGGGTTAGTAGCCCGTGCTCTTAACCACTATGCCATATGCCTGTGGGGAATTATGGAGTGAATTTTAGGGCTTATAAATCTAATATTTTCCTATCCAAGACACCTGATGAAGGCTGGAGGGTATATCAGCTGAAACGTGTTAACAACAAACAAGATGAGGACAAACATCCGTCAAATGTAAATAATGTACATAATTCCTCATCTCTTAAATATAGAACTGTAATATTAGTGAGGTCATCTTCTCTACAAGACTAAAGAGTCTTCGCTACTTTATACTGTGCCTTTTTTGCTCAATGCGGCATGATTAAAGGGATGAGTAGCAGACAGAATGGTGTTGGGAGAACCTAGGATGTATGATTGAAAGAACAAGTATATAATGGTAGTAAAAACAGAGTTATTGGTTTGAGGTGGTGGCAAGGAAAAAGGAAGAAATATTGACTGTAAATATACTTAAAATGTACTATGATATATCACTATGTCATTTTATGATATGATATATCTCTACTGTATTTCTCTGTGACACAGCCTTAATTAATTTGCTTTGTGATATTTTTTACTATGATATTCTGTGATACATCTCTAACCGAGTTGATAATCCATGATATATTTCTAATTATACTATTACTCTGTAATATACTCCAAGTAATGATACTGCTATATGACTATGACATTATTCTGAGATATATTGCAAATTATGATAATGTTTTTATATATTTACCTGACTATGATGGCATTCTATCATATATCTCTTATAGTCATGTTGATCTGCAACATATCTCTACCTGAGATGTTGATCTATGACACATCTCTAGCTATGATGTTGATTTGTGATACATCTCTAACTATGATGTTAATTTGCAATATATCTCTATTTATGAGGTTAATCTGTGATATATTTCTAGCTATGATGTTGTATGATATATCTTTGGCTATGCTGTTGCTAACACTTCCTTAATAAAATTAATATTCTATTTACAGTTACAATACCCATTCCAGTCAAAGTTTTCTTGTGATTATAAACTAAATGCCAATGATCATATTGAATCTGTCTCTTGTCTTCAAAGGCAAGATTTTGAGGTCCTCAAACACTATGGTAATGTTGAAGCAACAGCTATGTTCAATGTAAGGTGAGTACAACAAATATAATGATTGACAACTTAATAGCCACATGAAAATAAGCAAAGCAAAGTTTCTTCTCAAGTCATATAGACTTGTAGGGACAGTTTCCCTGTTTCCATGCTTTATGGCACACTGGTTTGGTATAGAATTACTCACTTTTGCCATCTGAGTGAACTGGAGCAATGTGAAATGGAGTGTTTAGTTGAAGAAAACAATGCACCATCTGGTCCAGGAATTGAAACCACCTACCAGTACCGCCTGACTGGCCTTCGTAGGATTTTCAAGCGAGATTGTTGCCAGTGCCCTTGGACTGGTTCTTGTGCAGGTGGCACATAAAATACACCATTTTGAGCGTGGCCGTTGCCAGTACCACCTGACTGGCCTTCATGCGGGTGACACGTAAAAGCACCCACTACACTCTCTGAGTGGTTGGCATTAGGAAGGGCATCCAGCTGTAGAAACTCTGCCAAATCAGATTGGAGCCTGGTGTAGCCATCTGGTTTCACCAGTCCTCAGTCAAATCGTCCAACCCATGCTAGCATGGAAGGCGGACGTTAAACGATGATGATGATGATGATGAATTCCATTATAGATTCAGCTAAAAGAAGTAGATCATCAGTATATTGGAATTCCTACAGACAGTAGGTCATAAACTCCTCATTGATGACTTGTAGGACTATAATGAATAGAAGAGGGCTGATAACTGAAGCTTGATGAACTCCTATCTTCTCACAAAGCATTGCTGAACTAATTGTTGACTCACCCTATTTATTGTACCTTTGTACTTTAGCTTGTACAAGCCTCACAGGTCATTTTTTTGCCCCATTGTATTTACTAGAATTTTCTTTAATGTTGCCTTATCAGATTATAATGAATTTCATGCAACCTTCAAATATAGAAAGGCTTCCTTCCTCTGATTTATACCATAGCACCTTAAATCTTCTCATAAAGATTAATTATGTAATTTAAATGTGGTGATAGTTTTTTTAACATACAGGTCATGTGCCTCATCTTTTGGAGGGTTCTGTGAATAAAAATATCAATTCAGTAACTTTAAACAAAGAAGAGTTCACTTTTGCTTTGCCCATTATCCTTTCCCTTGACCGAATAAAATGTAGTTTTCATGGCAGATATCTGTATCAATTTCAAACATTTGAATGTGTATTGCCCATAAATTAGCTGAAGCAGAGTTGAATAAGGATGGAGGAGGGGTTACTCAAAACAACAACATCATCAACAATTAATATTATTCTTACCTCATGGCTAAATAGCAAATATCAGAAAAGGCATCCAACTGCACATGACTATCCTCTTAACTCCAGGCAATAAACTTGTCCTTTTCCTTAATGGCATGTCAGTCATAGAGAATTTTTTATTCCGGAGGTTACCTCCCCTTCTCAACTGGAGCTTTCTCTTAAATGTCATTTGGTAATTACAATACATCTTCTGGAGGTGGAGATAATTCTAATAAACCAAGAATTTATGTTGGATGGTATTTGACCAACCTGTATTTGACTATTATTCAAAAACATGCTACTGGCCACTTAGAGTTATTTCCCTTAGGTCATTTTTATTGAAATTAAGTAAAGGATATCCTAGTTTCTTTAACAGTTTCTCTTGAATATTTTTGATCCATTTTAAACAGATTTTTCATTTAAAAATCAAAATCTTAATTTTTATTTTTGCAATGGTATTGTTTGGATTGGCAGAAAGCCATAAAAGACATTACCAATATAAATAAAGACTCAGATCCTTGAGCAGAACTTTATTTTCTCTCCTGATCCTAGTTTTAACCCTTTAGCATTTAAAATGGCTGTATCCAACCCTAATTTTTTACCTGTTTTACATTAAAACTGACCAGAATGGGCCTCTCACGCCTTCCCTAAAAAGGATGAGGCTGTGTGGTAAGAAGCTTGCTTCTCAACCGCATAGTTCTGGGTTCAGTCCCTCTGCATGGCACCTTGGGTAAGTGTCTTCTATCATAGCCTCGTGCTGACCAAAGCTTTGTGAGTGGATTTGGTAAACAAAAACTGAAAGAAGCTTGATGTATATATATATATATATATATATATGTGTGTGTGTGTGTGTGTGTGTGTGTATACACACACACACATATATATATATATATATATATATACATACATATATATGTGTATATATATCTATGTGTGTGTGTGATTTTTGTTTGAACACTTTTAAAACATTAATTAAATGTTTAGCAGATATATTTTCAGCATTTTTTTTACAACCATCAGAGCTTGAAGGGCTCCTCACAAACACATGTTTGTGAGATGGTTGTGATCTGTAAACAGTTTTGAGTAGGAACTGGAAAAAGAAGTATGAGCACGCAGTGCATATGTGCACACTGAATTCGTAAAACAGAAGAGAAGGATAAAAATGCAATGCACAAGTGATAAATAAAATGGAAGAGAAGAATAAAACAAGTTATATGGTGGTCTGCATGCCACATCTGACTCTACTATTACACAGCTTTGCTGCAAATTTCTTGTCTCTTCTGACTTTGAACTTCCATGTTATTTGTTTTTTTTGTTAATTTCTTATTAATTTTTTTCTTTTATTCATTCAGTCAATCTTTAGTATTGAAGAAAATAGCCAAAGGAAAATCAAGTTTGAAATTACCAAGAGATTCAATTCGGAAAACAACCCTACCTTTTGAATTTGAAGCTGACAAAACAGAAAACCCTTCAAGTGTTTCGGAAATAGTTGAAGGGTTGGATAAAATTGCTGAGGCTTATGAGAATGATAAACTGAATACAATGTCAGGGCATTTTTTCAATTTAATTAAGATGACCAGAAGCGCAGATCAAAAAGCTCTTGAAAAAGTGTTTTCTAAGTTCCGTAATTGTCCTCGGAGTGATGACCAATGTCAATTAGGAATTGCTGTGAGTCGGTATTCTTTGTTATTTTAATTTTCTAAGTTTTTTATCTTTTCTTATATCTTTCATTTGTTTCAGTGATTGGACTACAACCATACAGTTTAAATCTAGATCACTCGTCTCAGCCATGTGTGATAATTAAAGCAGTTTTAGAGTCATTTGACATCTAGCATGGGGCTCTACCATACAGTTACCCTTATTATAATTATTATAAAAAATTATATACTATATATATATATATATATATATATATATCACCTGTACCCAGCGTCGCCTTCCTGGCACTTGGGCCAGTGGCATGTGCAAAGACAATCAAGCGAGATTGTTGCTAGTGTCACTGGACTGGCTTCTGTGCAGGTGGCACGCAAAATACACCATTTTGAGCGTGGCCGTTGCCAGTACCGCCTGACTGGCCTTCGTGCCGGTGGCACATAAAAGCACCCACTACACTCTCGGAGTGGTTGGCATTAGGAAGGGCATCCAGCTGTGGAAACTCTGCCAGATCAGATTGGAGCCAGGTGCAGCCATCTGGTTCACCAGTCCTCAGTCAAATTGTCCAACCCATGCTAGCATGGAAAGCGGACGTTAAACGATGATGATGAGGAGGAGGAAGATGATGATATATATGAAAGATGATGATATATATGCAATTTTAAAGATGCATTTTCAAACCTTCTTTCATATATATTTCC